>NC_138305.1:114200000-114282500 GCF_965601325.2 Salmo salar
TAATATCGGCCAACACTCACTAACTCTGCAACTCCTGCTAGTGACACACACAGAGAGACAGGAAGTTCCATTAGTATTTTAGTGTTTTAGTATTACACACAGAGAGACAGGAAGTTCCATTAGTATTATACACAGAGAGACAGGAAGTTCCATTAGTATTTTAGTGTTTTAGTATTATACACAGAGAGACAGGAAGTTCCAATAGTATTTTAGTGTTTTAGTATTTTACACAGAGAGACAGGAAGTTCCAATAGTATTTTACACAGAGAGACAGGAAGTTCCATTAGTATTTTAGTGTTTTAGTATTATACACAGAGAGACAGGAAGTTCCAATAGTATTTTAGTATTTTACACAGAGAGACAGGAAGTTCCAATAGTATTTTACACAGAGAGACAGGAAGTTCCATTAGTATTTTACACAGAGAGACAGGAAGTTCCATTAGTATTTTACACAGAGAGACAGGAAGTTCCATTAGTATTTTACACAGAGAGACAGGAAGTTCCAATAGTATTTTAGTGTTTTAGTATTTTACACAGAGAGACAGGAAGTTCCAATAGTATTTTACACAGAGAGACAGGAAGTTCCATTAGTATTATACACAGAGAGACAGGAAGTTCCATTAGTATTTTAGTGTTTTAGTATTATACACAGAGAGACAGGAAGTTCCATTAGTATTTTACACAGAGAGACAGGAAGTTCCATTAGTATTTTAGTGTTTTAGTATTATACACAGAGAGACAGGAAGTTCCATTAGTATTTTACACAGAGAGACAGGAAGTTCCATTAGTATTATACACAGAGAAATAGGAAGTTCCATTAGTATTTTAGTGTTTTAGTATTATACACAGAGAGACAGGAAGTTCCAATAGTATTTTAGTGTTTTAGTATTATACACAGAGAGACAGGAAGTTCCATTAGTATTTTACACAGAGAGACAGGAAGTTCCATTAGTATTTTACACAGAGAGACAGGAAGTTCCATTAGTATTTTACACAGAGAGACAGGAAGTTCCCATTAGTATTTTACACAGAGAGACAGGAAGTTCCATTAGTATTTTACACAGAGAGACAGGAAGTTCCATTAGTATTTTACACAGAGAGACAGGAAGTTCCAATAGTATTTTACACAGAGAGACAGGAAGTTCCATTAGTATTTTACACAGAGAGACAGGAAGTTCCATTAGTATTTTACACAGAGAGACAGGAAGTTCCATTAGTATTTTACACAGAGAGACAGGAAGTTCCATTAGTATTATACACAGAGAGACAGGAAGTTCCATTAGTATTTTACACAGAGAGACAGGAAGTTCCATTAGTATTTTACACAGAGAGACAGGAAGTTCCATTAGTATTATACACAGAGAGACAGGAAGTTCCATTAGTATTATACACAGAGAGACAGGAAGTTCCATTAGTATTATACACAGAGAGACAGGAAGTTCCATTACTATTATACACAGAGAGACAGGAAGTTCCATTAGTATTTTACACAGAGAGACAGGAAGTTCCATTAGTATTATACACAGAGAGACAGGAAGTTCCATTAGTATTATACACAGAGAGACAGGAAGTTCCATTAGTATTTTACACAGAGAGACAGGAAGTTCCATTAGTATTTTACACAGAGAGACAGGAAGTTTCATTAGTATTTTACACAGAGAGACAGGAAGTTCCATTAGTATTTTACACAGAGAGACAGGAAGTTCCATTAGTATTATACACAGAGAGACAGGAAGTTCCATTAGTATTTTACACAGAGAGACAGGAAGTTCCATTAGTATTATACACAGAGAGACAGGAAGTTCCATTAGTATTTTACACAGAGAGACAGGAAGTTCCATTAGTATTTTACACAGAGAGACAGGAAGTTCCATTAGTATTTTACACAGAGAGACAGGAAGTTCCATTAGTATTTTACACAGAGAGACAGGAAGTTCCATTAGTATTATACACAGAGAGACAGGAAGTTCCATTAGTATTATACACAGAGAGACAGGAAGTTCCATTAGTATTTTACACAGAGAGACAGGAAGTTCCCATTAGTATTTTACACAGAGAGACAGGAAGTTCCATTAGTATTTTACACAGAGAGACAGGAAGTTCCATTAGTATTTTACACAGAGAGACAGGAAGTTCCATTAGTATTTTACACAGAGAGACAGGAAGTTCCATTAGTATTATACACAGAGAGACAGGAAGTTCCATTAGTATTATACACAGAGAGACAGGAAGTTCCATTAGTATTATACACAGAGAGACAGGAAGTTCCAATAGTATTATACACAGAGAGACAGGAAGTTCCATTAGTATTATACACAGAGAGACAGGAAGTTCCATTAGTATTATACACAGAGAGACAGGAAGTTCCATTAGTATTTTACACAGAGAGACAGGAAGTTCCATTAGTATTTTACACAGAGAGACAGGAAGTTCCATTAGTATTTTAGTGTTTTAGTATTACACACAGAGAGACAGGAAGTTCCATTAGTATTATACACAGAGAGACAGGAAGTTCCATTAGTATTTTAGTGTTTTAGTATTATACACAGAGAGACAGGAAGTTCCAATAGTATTTTAGTGTTTTAGTATTACACACAGAGAGACAGGAAGTTCCATTAGTATTATACACAGAGAGACAGGAAGTTCCATTAGTATTTTAGTGTTTTAGTATTATACACAGAGAGACAGGAAGTTCCAATAGTATTTTAGTGTTTTAGTATTTTACACAGAGAGACAGGAAGTTCCAATAGTATTTTACACAGAGAGACAGGAAGTTCCATTAGTATTTTAGTGTTTTAGTATTATACACAGAGAGACAGGAAGTTCCAATAGTATTTTAGTGTTTTAGTATTTTACACAGAGAGACAGGAAGTTCCAATAGTATTTTACACAGAGAGACAGGAAGTTCCATTAGTATTATACACAGAGAGACAGGAAGTTCCATTAGTATTTTACACAGAGAAATAGGAAGTTCCATTAGTATTTTAGTGTTTTAGTATTATACACAGAGAGACAGGAAGTTCCAATAGTATTTTAGTGTTTTAGTATTATACACAGAGAGACAGGAAGTTCCATTAGTATTTTACACAGAGAGACAGGAAGTTCCATTAGTATTTTACACAGAGAGACTGGAAGTTCCATTAGTATTTTACACAGAGAGACAGGAAGTTCCCATTAGTATTTTACACAGAGAGACAGGAAGTTCCATTAGTATTTTACACAGAGAGACAGGAAGTTCCATTAGTATTTTACACAGAGAGACAGGAAGTTCCATTAGTATTTTACACAGAGAGACAGGAAGTTCCATTAGTATTTTACACAGAGAGACAGGAAGTTCCATTAGTATTATACACAGAGAGACAGGAAGTTCCATTAGTATTATACACAGAGAGACAGGAAGTTCCATTAGTATTATACACAGAGAGACAGGAAGTTCCATTACTATTATACACAGAGAGACAGGAAGTTCCATTAGTATTTTACACAGAGAGACAGGAAGTTCCATTAGTATTATACACAGAGAGACAGGAAGTTCCATTAGTATTATACACAGAGAGACAGGAAGTTCCATTAGTATTTTACACAGAGAGACAGGAAGTTCCATTAGTATTTTACACAGAGAGACAGGAAGTTCCATTAGTATTTTACACAGAGAGACAGGAAGTTCCATTAGTATTTTACACAGAGAGACAGGAAGTTCCATTAGTATTATACACAGAGAGACAGGAAGTTCCATTAGTATTTTACACAGAGAGACAGGAAGTTCCATTAGTATTATACACAGAGAGACAGGAAGTTCCATTAGTATTATACACAGAGAGACAGGAAGTTCCATTAGTATTTTACACAGAGAGACAGGAAGTTCCATTAGTATTTTACACAGAGAGACAGGAAGTTCCATTAGTATTTTACACAGAGAGACAGGAAGTTCCATTAGTATTTTACACAGAGAGACAGGAAGTTCCATTAGTATTTTACACAGAGAGACAGGAAGTTCCATTAGTATTATACACAGAGAGACAGGAAGTTCCATTAGTATTATACACAGAGAGACAGGAAGTTCCATTAGTATTTTACACAGAGAGACAGGAAGTTCCATTAGTATTTTACACAGAGAGACAGGAAGTTCCATTAGTATTTTACACAGAGAGACAGGAAGTTCCATTAGTATTTTACACAGAGAGACAGGAAGTTCCATTAGTATTTTACACAGAGAGACAGGAAGTTCCATTAGTATTTTACACAGAGAGACAGGAAGTTCCATTAGTATTATACACAGAGAGACAGGAAGTTCCATTAGTATTATACACAGAGAGACAGGAAGTTCCAATAGTATTATACACAGAGAGACAGGAAGTTCCATTAGTATTATACACAGAGAGACAGGAAGTTCCATTAGTATTATACACAGAGAGACAGGAAGTTCCATTAGTATTTTACACAGAGAGACAGGAAGTTCCATTAGTATTTTACACAGAGAGACAGGAAGTTCCATTAGTATTTTACACAGAGAGACAGGAAGTTCCATTAGTATTTTACACAGAGAGACAGGAAGTTCCATTAGTATTATACACAGAGAGACAGGAAGTTCCATTAGTATTATACACAGAGAGACAGGAAGTTCCATTAGTATTTTACACAGAGAGACAGGAAGTTCCCATTAGTATTTTACACAGAGAGACAGGAAGTTCCATTAGTATTTTACACAGAGAGACAGGAAGTTCCATTAGTATTTTACACAGAGAGACAGGAAGTTCCATTAGTATTTTACACAGAGAGACAGGAAGTTCCATTAGTATTTTACACAGAGAGACAGGAAGTTCCATTAGTATTATACACAGAGAGACAGGAAGTTCCATTAGTATTATACACAGAGAGACAGGAAGTTCCAATAGTATTATACACAGAGAGACAGGAAGTTCCATTAGTATTATACACAGAGAGACAGGAAGTTCCATTAGTATTATACACAGAGAGACAGGAAGTTCCATTAGTATTTTACACAGAGAGACAGGAAGTTCCATTAGTATTTTACACAGAGAGACAGGAAGTTCCATTAGTATTTTACACAGAGAGACAGGAAGTTCCATTAGTATTTTACACAGAGAGACAGGAAGTTCCATTAGTATTATACACAGAGAGACAGGAAGTTCCATTAGTATTTTACACAGAGAGACAGGAAGTTCCATTAGTATTTTACACAGAGAGACAGGAAGTTCCATTAGTATTTTACACAGAGAGACAGGAAGTTCCATTAGTATTATACACAGAGAGACAGGAAGTTCCATTAGTATTTTACACAGAGAGACAGGAAGTTCCATTAGTATTTTACACAGAGAGACAGGAAGTTCCATTAGTATTATACACAGAGAGACAGGAAGTTCCATTAGTATTATACACAGAGAGACAGGAAGTTCCATTAGTATTTTACACAGAGAGACAGGAAGTTCCATTAGTATTATACACAGAGAGACAGGAAGTTCCATTAGTATTATACACAGAGAGACAGGAAGTTCCATTAGTATTTTACACAGAGAGACAGGAAGTTCCATTAGTATTTTACACAGAGAGACAGGAAGTTCCATTAGTATTTTACACAGAGAGACAGGAAGTTCCATTAGTATTTTACACAGAGAGACAGGAAGTTCCATTAGTATTTTACACAGAGAGACAGGAAGTTCCATTAGTATTTTACACAGAGAGACAGGAAGTTCCATTAGTATTTTACACAGAGAGACAGGAAGTTCCATTAGTATTTTACACAGAGAGACAGGAAGTTCCATTAGTATTATACACAGAGAGACAGGAAGTTCCATTAGTATTTTACACAGAGAGACAGGAAGTTCCATTAGTATTTTAGGACGTAACAGTTGGTTTCCTGGTTCTATTTTCTCTAGGTGTTTGTGACAATTTATTTATTTGTTATTTTCAAGGTGTTTGTGGCGTGTCCTGTTCCCCGCTGTTCCCCGGAGAGCCTGCAGGTGGCGCTACAGCTGGTCAACATACAGACGCTGGCTTTCACCCCCCCAAACACACACCCCTGGAGAGTGTACCTCTACACACACACCTCACACTTCTCTACAAAGACACCACACACACTCATACTGGCAGAACTACTACACACTGGAGGAGAGGGAGAGAAGGAGGGAGAGAAGGAGGGGGAGGGAGAGAAGGAGGGGGAGGGAGAGAAGGAGGGGGAGGAAGAGGGAGAGAGAGAGGGGGAGGGAGAGAAGGAGGAGGGGGAGGGAGAGAAGGAGGAGGGGGAGGGAGAGGAGGGGGAGGGAGAGAAGGAGGGAGAGGAAGAGAAGGAGGGGGAGGGAGAGAAGGAGGGAGAGGAAGAGAAGGAAGAAGGCTTACTAGTGGTAATGAGACAGCATCCAAGAGACGAGACAGCTCTGAGAGGATTCCTGTCTGTTCTCACTACTGTCCTACACACACTGTCCACACACACAGCCTGAACACACACACACAGCATGAACACACACACACAGCATGAACACACACACACAGCATGAACACACACCACACACACACTCACACAGCCTGAACACAGACACACACACTCACACAGCCTGAACACACACACACAGCATGAACACACACCACACACACACTCACACAGCCTGAACACACACACACACTCACACAGCCTGAACACAGACACACAGCCTGAACACACACACACAGCATGAACACTCACACAGCCTGAACACACACACACACTCACACAGCCTGAACACACACCACACACACACTCACACAGCCTGAACACACACACACACTCACACAGCCTGAACACAGACACCTAAGAGGCAACATTGATGTGTTTCTTGTAAAAACAATAAAGATGATGGAATTTGATATACTCTTTGTGTGTGTGTGTGTGTGTGTGTGTGTGTGTGTGTGTGTGTGTGTGTGTGTGTGTGTGTGTGTGTGTGTGTGTGTGTGTGTGTGTGTGTGTGTGTGTGTGTGTGTGTGTGTGTGTGTGTGTGTGTGTGTGTGTAAAGTAACTGCGAGGGATCATCAACTAGATTCAGCAGTGGGAACCCCTGCCAGACTGCCCAGTTCACTCAACTAGCCAGACTGCCCAGTTCACTCAACTAGCCAGACTGCCCAGTTCACTCAACTAGCCAGACTGCCCAGTTCACTCAACTAGCCAGACTGCCCAGTTCACTCAACTAGCCAGACTGCCCAGTTCACTCAACTAGCCAGACTGCCCAGTTCACTCAACTAGCCAGACTGCCCAGTTCACTCAACTAGCCAGACTGCCCAGTTCACTCAACTAGCCAGACTGCCCAGTTCACTCAACTAGCCAGACTGCCCAGTTCACTCAACTAGCCAGACTGCCCAGTTCACTCAACTAGCCAGACTGCCCAGTTCACTCAACTAGCCAGACTGCCCAGTTCACTCAACTAGCCAGACTGCCCAGTTCACTCAACTAGCCAGACTGCCCACTAGCCAGACTGCCCACTAGCCAGACTGCCCACTAGCCAGACTGCCCACTAGCCAGACTGCCCACTAGCCAGACTGCCCACTAGCCAGACTGCCCACTAGCCAGACTGCCCACTAGCCAGACTGCCCACTAGCCAGACTGCCCAGTTCACTCAGCTAGCCAGACTAGACAGGGTCTATAGAGACAACTAGTCAGACGTTCTGCCCCTGAACAAGGCAGTTAACCCACTGTTCCCCTGAACAAGGCAGTTAACCCACTGTTCCCCTGAACAAGGCAGTTAACCCACTGTTCCCCTGAACAAGGCAGTTAACCCACTGTTCCCCTGAACAAGGCAGTTAACCCACTGTTCCCCTGAACAAGGCAGTTAACCCACTGTTCCCCTGAACAAGGCAGTTAACCCACTGTTCCCCTGAACAAGGCAGTTAACCCACTGTTCCCCTGAACAAGGCAGTTAACCCACTGTTCCCTGGTAGGCCGTCATTGAAAATAAGAATTTGTTCTTAACTGACTTGGCTAGTTAAATGAAAAAGGGTGGAGGTCAGAGACCTGGCAGTGTGTTGCCAGGACAACAACCTCTCCCTCAACGACGAGACAGCCTATAGGGAGGAGGTCAGAGACCGGGCCGTGTGTTGCCAGGACAACAACCTCTCCCTCAACGACGAGACAGCCTATAGGGAGGAGGTCAGAGACCTGGCAGTGTGTTGCCAGGACAACAACCTCTCCCTCAACGACGAGACAGCCTATAGGGAGGAGGTCAGAGACCGGGCCGTGTGTTGCCAGGACAACAACCTCTCCCTCAACGACGAGACAGCCTATAGGGAGGAGGTCAGAGACCGGGCCGTGTGTTGCCAGGACAACAACCTCTCCCTCAACGACGAGACAGCCTATAGGGAGGAGGTCAGAGACCTGGCAGTGTGTTGCCAGGACAACAACCTCTCCCTCAACGACGAGACAGCCTATAGGGAGGAGGTCAGAGACCGGGCCGTGTGTTGCCAGGACAACAACCTCTCCCTCAACGACGAGACAGCCTATAGGGAGGAGGTCAGAGACCTGGCAGTGTGTTGCCAGGACAACAACCTCTCCCTCAACGACGAGACAGCCTATAGGGAGGAGGTCAGAGACCTGGCAGTGTGTTGCCAGGACAACAACCTCTCCCTCAACGACGAGACAGCCTATAGGGAGGAGGTCAGAGACCTGGCAGTGTGTTGCCAGGACAACAACCTCTCCCTCAACAACGAGACAGCCTATAGGGAGGAGGTCAGAGACCGGGCTGTGTGGTGCCAGGACAACAACCTCTCCCTCAACGTGATCAAGACAAAAGGAGATGATTGTGGACTACAGGAAAAGGAGGACCGAGCACGCCCCCATTGTCATCAACGGGGCTTGTTGAGAGCTTCAAGTTCCTTGGTGTCCACATCAACAACAAACTATCATGGTCCAAACACACCAAGACAGTCGTGCAGAGGGTCTGACAATGCCTATTCCCCCTCAGGAGACTCAAAAGATTTGGCATGGGGTCTTCAGATCTTAAAAAAGTTCTACAGCTGCACCATCGAGAGCATCCTGACTGGTTGTATCACCACCTGGTATGGCAACTGCTCGGCCTCCGACTGGAAGGCACTACAGAGGGTAGTGCGTACGTGCCAAGCTTCCTGCCATCCAGAACCTTTATACCAGCCGGTGTCAAATCACCAAATACTTCAGCCACCATAGTCATAGACTGTTCTCTCGGCAAGCAGTACCGGAGCGCCAAGTCTAGGTCCACACCCCAAGCCATAAGACTGCGGAACAGCTAATCAAATGGCTACCTGGATTATCTGCATTGACCCTCCCCTTTTTTTGTTTTTACGCTGCTGCTACTCACTGTTTATGATCTATTATCTATGCATAGTCACTTTTACCGCTACCTACATGTACATATAACCTCAATTACCTCGACTAACCTGTGCCCCGCATATTGACTCTATCACTTTTCAGGTAAGACCCAGATGCAGACAATGTCGAAGTAACAACAGTTTATGAATCAATCAGGGACAGGCAAAAGGCAGGTCAAGGGCAGGCAGAGGTCAGTAACAGGAGACAAAGGGCTGTGAGACATGGGTTTATTAACTCTGGACACATGAAAGGTAGGATGTATACGAAGGGTACGAGGCAACAGAGGAAGAATAGCAGAGGGGCTAATGACTTTGGAGATGGGAAACAGGCCGATAAACCAGGGGGGAGAGTTTGCGGGATTCCACCCGGAGGGGCAGATCCCGGGTGGACAGCCATACCTTCTGCCCTAGACGATACCGGGGAACCGGGGTCCGGTGGCGATCTGCTTGTCGTCGATACCTGGAGGTGGTCTTGAGGAGGGCCGACCGGGCTCTCCTCCAGGTACGACGACAGTGGCGGACAAACATCTGGACAGAAGGTATGCTGACCTCTTCTTTCTGCTCAGGGAAGAGTGGGGGGGTGATACCCCAGGGAACACTCAAAAGGTGAGCAGGGAAGGATGTTGCAGGTGTATTTGACCCACACAAGCTGCTGGCTCCAGGTTGTGGGGTTGGCGGAAACCAGGCCGCGCAGAGTAGTCTCTATGTCCTGGTTGGCTCACTCTGAGTGGCCGTTGGACTGGAGGAGTTTGTGGAAGAGGTCAAGAAGGTGTTTGATGCCCCGTTCTCCGGGAGAGAGGCTGCCCAGAAGCTACTCCAGCTTCGGGAGGACTCCCGCAGTGTGACAGACTATGCAATGGATTTCTGCATGTTGGCAGCTGAGAATGCCTGGAACCAGGAAGCGCTGTTCGACATGTTCCTACACGGAGTATCGGAGTAGGTCAAGGACGAGCTTGCAGCCCGGGAATTACAGATCACTTCCCTCTTCGCCTTGACCATCAGGATTGATGGGCGACTACAGGAACGACGGAGGGAGAGGTAGATCCAATTTCACTCGCCCGTCCAAGGATTCCACCTCGCCTCCGAGGCATCCCGGGAGTCCCCGACGGCCCCGTTGCCGAGAGAACCCGAGGCTACCCGAAGAAGGCCGAGTCACCGTTTCCCGAGCATATGCAACTAGGCAGAGCTGGGTTGTCTCCAGCGGAACGGTTATACAGGCTCAACACTAAGAGTTGCCTGTATTGCGGGACTTGTGGTCATTTTGTGTCATTTTGTCTGTTAAAAGATCAGGCTCACCAGTAGGAGCGAGTACTCTGGTGGGCTATATGGAGAACTTTTCAGCTTCCCTTACTCACACTCCGTTTCATGCCCTTCTGCTGTGGGGAAACCAGTCAAAATCTCTCCGGGTCCTCATCGACTCTGGGGCCGATGAGAGCTTTTTGGACTCTACCCTGGCTTCCGAGCTGGGCATCCCCTCTCCATTCCCATGAACGTTAGAGAGCGGGACGGGCTATCCCGACTGTACTATCTTATCTGTCGGGACCAGAGACCAAGGCCATGGAGATCTACATTGGGGACTCCCTAGCTGCAGGATTCATCCGTCCTTCTAATGATGTCCTTGTTTACCTGTGTGCTGACCCTGTTCCTGTCCTGTTACCTGTCTGTTCCTCATTAAATATTCAACTCTCTGTACCTGCTCCTCATCTCCAGAATCGGTCCTTACAGAATGCAGAAGCCATCATACGAATCGGGGAGGACTGACGTTCCGATTGGTGGTGATGTCAGGTCCGGGGCCCGACACCGATGGAACCGGGGGTGCCTAAGCCAGCTCGTCGGGCTGTCACGCCCTGGATGGCTCGAGAGGTTTCTTTCCCCGGTTGGCTCGGAAGGCGCCCATCCCACGTCCGTCCTCAGCGGGATCGACAGGCCTTCACGCCTCAGCGGGATCGACAGGCCTTCACGCCTCAGCGGGATCGACAGGCCTTCACGCCTCAGCGGGATCGACAGGCCTTCACGCCTCAGCGGGATCGACAGGCCTTCACGCCTCAGCGGGATCGACAGGCCTTCACGCCTCAGCGGGATCGACAGGCCTTCACGCCTCAGCGGGATCGACAGGCCTTCACGCCTCAGCGGGATCGCCTTCACGCCTCAGCGGGATCGACAGGCCTTCACGCCTCAGCGGGATCGCCTTCACGCCTCAGCGGGATCGACAGGCCTTCACGCCTCAGCGGGATCGACAGGCCTTCACGCCTCAGCGGGATCGACAGGCCTTCACGCCTCAGCGGGATCGACAGGCCTTCACGCCTCAGGCCTTCACGCCTCAGCGGGATCGACAGGCCTTCACGCCTCAGCGGGATCGACAGGCCTTCACGCCTCAGCGGGATCGACAGGCCTTCACGCCTCAGCGGGATCGACAGGCCTTCACGCCTCAGCGGGATCGACAGGCCTTCACGCCTCAGCGGGATCGACAGGCCTTCACGCCTCAGCGGGATCGACAGGCCTTCACGCCTCAGCGGGATCGACAGGCCTTCACGCCTCAGCGGGATCGACAGGCCTTCACGCCTCAGCCGGTTCGACAGGCCTTCACGCCTCAGCCGGTTCGTCTGGGTTTCACACCCAGCCGGCTTGTCCATCACATGTGCCTCGGCCGGCCTGTCAGGCTCGCTCAGGTGGGATGCCGGGTGGCGCACCTAAAGGGGGGGGGGGGGGGGGGGGGGGTACTGTCACGCCTGCTCCCGCTCTTCCCCCCTGGCACTCGAGGGTGCCAGGCTCCCCAGCATTACACACTCCTGCCATTATCATTACACACACTTGCCTTCCCCCCCGTCACGCGCATGAGTGATTATTGGACTCACCTGGACTCTATCATCTCTGTCATTACCTTCCCTATATCTGTCTGGTTTCCCCGCTCTGTTCCCTGCTTCTGCATTGATTGTCATATGTTGTTTTGTACCCGTGTGCTTACACTGTTCTTGTATTGGTCTTTGTCTGTTTCCTGATTAAATGTTGACTCCCCGTACCTGCTTCTCATCTCCGGCGTCGGTCCTTCCAGACTTCTGCATCCTTATTGTTATTTTAATTGCTATTTAATTTTCTACTCTAGGCGCGCCACCCGGCGTCCTGTGAAATGCTACCGACAAGCGCTTAACCAACAAGGCAGGTTTAAAGAAACATAAGAGTTATATGGTCTACACACACACACACACACACACACACACACACACACACACACACACACACACACACACGGTCATCAGGACTGAGGTCTGTGAAATGCTACCGACAAGCGCTTAACCAACAAGGCAGGTTTAAAGAAACATAAGAGTTATATGGTCTACACCTGTACTAGCATGTCTCTACTACTAGCATGTCTCTACTACTAGCACGTCTCTACTACTAGCACGTCTCTACTACTAGCACGTCTCTACTACTAGCACGTCTCTACTACTAGCACGTCTCTACTACTAGCACGTCTCTACTACTATATTTTAGATGATGCTGATATGTTGTGATGATGCTGATATGCATAACAAGGTGAGTTCCAAAATGTATTTAATCCTGCTGCATAAATTATGCAATATTCCAGGGAGATATGTATACTGTAGCTAAGAACGTAATACTAAGTGTATGTTGTGTAGTAAGCTGTTAGTAGCCCATGTGCCTCACCCTAATAATTTGGTCTATTTACCCCTCTTCATTTATCCTACTGTTCTGACTTGGTGGTGCACATGTAGCCTATAACCTGTTTTAGAGAAATGTCATTGAATATTGTAAGAGCTTTCATTGTCCGTTTATATGCCCCCTTTATTTATCCTACGGTTCTGACTTGGTGTACAGGGAGATCACTGTAAGAACGGCCCATGTTCTGAATTCTGTTGCTGTACATTTCAAAAGTGCGGAACAAATAGTTATATTGACTACGTCCGCCCTAGCTCGCTCATTAATGTCTTAATCGAAATTACAGATTGCCTCTTATCCGCTTGTCGTCCCCTTATGCCATAGTTTGTACATCTCAAATATCAGTAGAAACCACATTTTTTAAAGCAAGTCAGCCATGTTTTTTAAAAAGGCAGTAGAGGCTGAATGAACTGTTTCGCTGCCAGACAAGGCTCCGCTGATAGCCAGGTGCAGCAGTGGTAAGGTGTTGGGACTTCTTTTGGGACTCTGCTGTTGGGACAGCTTTATGGAGGCCCTAACAGCTTTATGTAGAGGCCCTAACAGCTTTAGGCCCTAACAGCTTTATGGAGGCCCTATCAGCTTTATGTAGAGGCCCTAACAGCTTTATGTAGAGGCCCTATGTAGAGGCCCTAACAGCTTTATGTAGAGGCCCTAACAGCTTTAGGCCCTAACAGCTTTATGGAGGGGCCCTAACAGCTTTAGGCCCTAACAGCTTAATGTAGAGGCCCTAACAGCTTTATGTAGAGGCCCTAACAGCTTTATGTAGAGGCCCTAACAGCTTTATGTAGAGGCCCTAACAGCTTTATGTAGAGGCCCTAACAGCTTTATGTAGAGGCCCTAACAGCTTTATGTAGAGGCCCTAACAGCTTTATGTAGAGGCCCTAACAGCTTTATGTAGAGGCCCTGACAGCTTTATGTAGAGGCCCTAACAGCTTTATGTAGAGGCCCTAACAGCTTTATGTAGAGGCCCTAACAGCTTTATGTAGAGGCCCTATCAGCTTTATGTAGAGGCCCTGACAGCTTTATGTAGAGGCCCTGACAGCTTTATGTAGAGGCCCTGACAGCTTTATGTAGAGGCCCTAACAGCTTTATGTAGAGGCCCTAACAGCTTTAGGCCCTAACAGCTTTATGGAGGCCCTAACAGCTTTATGGAGAGGCCCTAACAGCTTTAGGCCCTAACAGCTTTATGGAGGCCCTAACAGCTTTAGGCCCTAATAGCTTTATGTAGAGGCCCTAACAGCTTTATGTAGAGGCCCTAACAGCTTTATGGAGGGGCCCTAACAGCTTTATGGAGGCCCTAACAGCTTTATGGAGGCCCTAACAGCTTTATGTAGAGGCCCTAACAGCTTTATGGAGGCCCTAACAGCTTTATGTAGAGGCCCTAACAGCTTTATGTAGAGGCCCTAACAGCTTTATGGAGGGGCCCTAACAGCTTTATGGAGGCCCTAACAGCTTTATGTAGAGGCCCTAACAGCTTTATGTAGAGGCCCTAACAGCTTTATGTAGAGGCCCTGACAGCTTTATGTATAGGCCCTAACAGCTTTATGTAGAGGCCCTAACAGCTTTATGGAGGCCCTAACAGCTTCATGTAGAGGCCCTAACAGCTTTATGTAGAGACCCTAATAGCTTTATGGAGGCCCTAACAGTTTGTGGGCACCGCTTGTCACCATTACACGGAACCCAAACCGGCTGCGCGTGTGCGCCATCGTGCATAAATGCATTTTGTCCCCCCACACCAAACGCAATCACGACACGCAGGTTAAAATATCAAAACAAACTCTGAACCAATTACATTAATTTGGGGACAGGTCAAAAAGCATTAAACATTTAAGGCAATATAGCTAGCTTGCACTTGCTAGCTAATTTGTCCTATAGAGCTAGCTTGCACTTGCTAGCTAATTTGTCCTATAGAGCTAGCTTGCACTTGCTAGCTAATTTGTCCTGTGATATAAACATTGAGTTATTTTACCTGAAATGTACAAGGTCCTCTACTCCGCCAATTAATCCACACATAAAAACGGTCAACTGAATCGTTTCTAGTCATCTCTCCTCCTTCCAGGCTTTTTCTTCTCTGGACTTTATATCACGATTGGCAACTTTCATAAATTAGGTGCATTACCGCCACTGACCTCGTTCGTCTTTCAGTCACCCACGTGGGTATAACCAATGAGGAGATGACACGTGGGTACCTGCTTCTATAAGCCAATGAGGAGATGGCACGTGGGTACCTGCTCCTATAAACCAATGAGGAGATGGGAGAGGCAGGACTTGCAGCGCGATCTGGGTCAGAAATAGAACTGACTTCTATTTTAGCCCTTGGCAACGCAGACGCTCGTTGGCTCGCGCGAGCAGTGTGGGCGCAATAATTGAATAACATGTATGTCTACATTTATTTTTGCAACGCTGGCGTACGCGACACGAGCGGTGTAGTCAGCCTGTTATAGTGCAATTAATGTATTGTTTAGTGTTGTGGCTTTGCTGGCATGCATCCAACTTTTTTTTTTTTTCCCCCCAACAAGATTTACATGCTAAAATCGCCACTGGCTATATCAGGGGAAATCAAGGCCTGTCTGTCTGACCCCAAATTTGTATTTATATTAAAAAATGAAAATCTATGCAAATACTTTCACTGTTTTATCTCCAACACAACCGACCCTGACACACGCACAGGAAATGTTTTTTTTTTTTTTTACAGAGTTTTAATGTTGTATGATTTTGTTAGTGTACATCAGTAAACTAACAGCACTCAGTACATCAGGAAACAAAATATATTCTGGGTGTGAGACTGCTCGAGAGAAAGATGGAGAGAGAAAGAGAGATGTGGAGGTAGATATGTTTTACTAGTCACCCTGTGTGTGATTCTCTTGGGCAGCTGAACAGGGTTCTCTCTCTCCCTGGATAACTGTTCTCTCTCCAGCTGAGGTGTTTCCTATTGTGGCTCTTCTCTCTCCAGCTGAGGTGTTTCCTCTAGTGACTGCTCTCTCCTCTTGCTGTATGTCAGGGTGAGAGACTGCTCTCTCTCTGAGGCTTGAGTCAAAGGTCTCTCCCCACGACCCGATTGCCCGGTGACTGGTCTTTCTCCTGTGACTGGTCTCTCTGAGGTTGGGGCATTGCAGGTCTGTATGTTGAACAAAGAGAATGAGGGAGAAGAAAAGAGAAGAGAAAGAAGAAGAGGAGAGATCATTAAGGAGAAGAGAGGAGGGAGGAGAACATAGAGGAGAGGATATGAGGAGGAGAGCATAAAGGAGAAGAGAGGGGAGGATAGGGGAGAAAAGAGGAGAGATCATTAAGGAGAAGAGGAGAGGAGAACATAGAGGAGAGGATATGAGGAGGAGAGGGGAGGAGAACATAGAGGAGAGGATATGAGGAGGAGAGCATAAAGGACAGGAGAGGAGGGAGGAGAGAGTGTGTCTAACCTGATCCCCTTCCGTCTGGCCGTCTGCAGCTGGAGCGGCGGTGGTTTTGGCAGCCCTGTGTGTGTGGATGCCATGTCCGGAGTGTGTGTATGTGTGTGTGAGACGCTGTCTGCCCTCCTCAGAGCGAGCCGTGGGGTTGATGGAGGCAGGAGGAAGATGAGCAGGCAGCTCCCATGTCCCCTTAAAATCTGGCCACGCACTGCCACGCTACACACACACACATAATTAAGCACAGACAGACATCCATAAGCACATAGATATACATGCATATACAGGTCTCTGTGTGTGTGTGTGTGCATGTGTGTGTATATGTGTGTGTGTGTGTGTGTGTGTATATGTGTGTGTGTGTGTGTGTGTGTGTATATGTGTGTGTGTGTGTGTGTGTGTGTGTTGTTCACTAACCTTAGCCTTCACTCCTGGTAGGAGATGTCCACGGTCACTGGCAATGAAGATGGTGTGGCCCTGTGCTGCTGAGGGCCTCTACACACACACACACACACACACACACACGTACACACACACACCCACACACACACACACACACACACACACACGTACACACACACACCCACACACACACACACACACACCCACACACACACACACACGTACACACACATACACACACACACACACACACACACAGTTGATTTCAACTAAGTTCAACTCATGGAGAGAAAGTAACACTATTTGCATATTTGTCTGGCACATTTCACAAACACTTAACGTTAGCTCGGTACTGTAAGTTACCTCCTTGAAATGCTTTGGCACGGTCCAATTTTGCAGTTTCTGCGAGTTGAACGCATTTTCATACTAAAACACACAACAACAGCACATGTTTACTGCTCTACACAATAACAAAGAAACCAAATAAAACAAAAAGTGTATTTTTATTTAATGAATGTTGTCTTTTTTTTACCTGGTTAGCCGAGTAACCCGACGACATGTTCACCTAGCGGCTAGCTCTGTTGTTGACAGGCTGTTGCGTAGCAACAACGGAACAGGAAGTTCTCGTCCCGTTGTGTTTCAGTTGTCTCTAGTTTGGATCGGAGATCTGTCACCAGTTGAGCTGTTACCCAGAACATCATCAGTACAGTTTGGATCAGAGCTTTTCTGTCACCAGTTGAGCTGTTACCCATAACAACACATCAGTACAATTCCCCAACATCTGTTACAGAAACATAAATAGGACTGTGCTATTTGGATAACACAATGCAAGTGTCTGTTGTTTAGAGCCACTGCTGAGCCAATAGGAATGACGCCAGCCCTACCAGTAGAGGGACATCAAGCTGGCCAGACCTGCAGCGGCACCACACAACAACAACAACAACAACAACGTGCTGTTTATTACCGTTCTCCTAGCAGCAGGATATTATGCTAACATCACGATCGCGGATTTTCCCCCCTTCACAATAAGAGTCCCCCCCTCCCCTGCAAAGACAAACTTTAGGAATATTGATTTTTTTTTTTGCACTCTAGTGCAGTACAACTGTTTTTCCACAGCATTGCAATCCTCGTTGAAAAAATGTATGATAATTTGTTGTTTTGGAGTGGGACTGTCTCTCATGGCCTGCTGCTGGGTTCTCCCTCCACCGCCTCTATAACCTCTAATACACTGTAAGAGACTGTACATGGAAAACACATTGGGTTGTAGACAGAAAACTGCTGGGTATGTACGACACAATCCCCCTCCAAAACTACACGTATATGCTCAGTAGAGACCCTTCTGAGTATTTCCCACCCACTTTAGCTGAGACCGGTAGAAAAATGTTCTCTCTAAAAGCCAATATGTTTCCATGTACAGTCTATTACAGTGTATTGCATTGGGGACTATGGCGGGCTGGAGAATGAAGTGCTGCTGGGTATGTAGGTCCAATAGGGCGGCGCACAATGGGCCCAGCGTCATCCGGGTTAGGGGAGGCTTTGGCAGGGGTAGAAGGTCATTGTAAATTAAGAATTTGTTTTTAACTGACTTGCCTAGTTAAATAAATATATATAAAAAGAAAGTATGACACAGTCCCCCTTCTAAACTAACCATATCTGGTTGGTAGAGAAATTACTGAATATTCTACACCTCACCGGTAGAAAAGTCTCTACAACCCAATATTCAATATTCTCCACGTACCAATGTTAACATTGTATTCTTTCATTATTGTTAAAAATAAAATAAAAATTCTCAACCATATTTTGATTATGTTTTCATAAATTACTCACCTTTCCTTTTCTCGTTGGCACAATAAAAGTAGAAATGGCCACTGATTAAAATTCAATATCTTTTTGAATGAATTATCCACATTGCAATCTTTAGAAATTTGGGCTTTTAGTTTGGAGGTTTCGCCATTAACATGAAGAACGTGACGTCATTGTTTTTGCTGCGGGCATAACGGAAGCACGTTTCTGTCTTTGATTTTACTGTGAGAGACGAGCCAGCGTGTTGGTAGCACAGATAATAACTTCAATAGGCTTTGATTAGCCCCAATTAGTAGCAGACAAGCAGGAAAGAAACAAGATAAACTAGTTGACGGCTCTTGTTAACAACTACTAGTCAATGTTAGTGTAACATTCTCTATTCTATACAGGGCAAAATAACTGTTTAGCTAATAGCTAACGTTAGCTAGCTGTTCTAGAGATGGCCAGGTTCATTACACCCAGTTCCATGGAGACTGTACCGCGGCTGGACGGTACACCGGGGGGAAAGAGGGGTGCTCCAGCCTTGGACACTGATACGGATTCCACACGGGAGATTAAAACCCACTTCCGTGTGTGTCGGTTCATCATGGAAACGGGTACAGTACCGAAACAGAACCCCTCAACCCATATTCACTATGGGTGGTCAGTCTCACCCTGCCTGAGCCGGTGTGGGTGCAGGTTTTTGCTCCAGACAAGTGCTAACACATCTGAGTATATCATCATTTTAAATACGGCCTTTATTAGTAGAATAAGGTGTCGAGGCTTGGCTGGCGCAAAAGCCTGCACCACCCTGACCCATAACACACACTGTCTCCCTAGGTGTGAAGTTAGGCATGCGTTCGGTGCCCGTGGCGACAGCGTGCGTGTTGTACCACCGGTTCTTCCAGTGTGTGAGTGTGACGGTGTACGAGCCCTACCTGGTGGCGATGAGCTGCATCTACCTAGCAGGCAAGGTGGAGGAGCAGCACCTCCGCACCCGTGACATCATCAACGTGTGTCACAGGTAGGTAGGGCTGTGTTTTTATAATATATATGTACACTGCTCAAAAAAATAAAGGGAACACTTAAACAACACAATGTAACTCCAAGTCAATCACACTTCTGTGAAATCAAACTGTCCACTTAGGAAGCAACACTGATTGACAATAAATTTCACATGCTGTTGTGCAAATGGAATAGACAACAGGTGGAAATTATAGGCAATTAGCAAGACACCCCTAATAAAGGAGTGGTTCTGCAGGTGGGGACCACAGACCACTTCTCAGTTCCTATGCTTCCTGGCTGATGTTTTGGTCACTTCTGAATGCTGGCGGTGCTTTCACCCTAGTGGTAGCATGAGACGGAGTCTACAACCCACACAAGTGGCTCAGGTAGTGCAGCTCATCCGAGATGGCACATCAATGCGAGCTGTGGCAAGAAGGTTTGCTGTGTCTGTCAGCGTAGTGTCCAGAGTATGGAGGCGCTACCAGGAGACAGGCCAGTACATCAGGGGACGTGGAGGAGGCCGTAGGAGGGCACCAACCCAGCAGCAGGACCGCTACCTCCGCCTTTGTGCAAGGTGGAGCAGGAGAAGCACTGCCAGAGCCCTGCAAAATGACCTCCAGCAGGCCACAAATGTGCATGTGTCTGCTCAAACGGTCAGAAACAGACTCCATGAGGGTGGTATGAGGGCCCGACGTCCACAGGTGGGGGTTGTGCTTACAGCCCAACACCGTGCAGGACGTTTGGCATTTGCCAGAGAACACCAAGATTGGCAAATTCACCACTGGCGCCCTGTGCTCTTCACAGATGAAGCAGGTTCACACTGAGCACGTGACAGACGTGACAGAGTCTGGAGACGCCGTGGAGAACGTTCTGCTGCCTGCAACATCCTCCAGCATGACCGGTTTGGCGGTGGGTCAGTCATGGTGTGGGGTGGCATTTCTTTGGGGGGCCGCACAGCCCTCCATGTGCTCGACAGAGGTAGCCTGACTGCCATTAGGTACCGAGATGAGATCCTCAGACCCCTTGTGAGACCATATGCTGGTGTGGTTGGCCCTGGGTTCCTCCTAATGCAACACAATGCTAGACCTCATGTGGCTGGAGTGTGTCAGCATTTCCTGCAAGAGGAAGGCATTGATGCTATGGACTGGCCCGCCCGTTCCCCAGACCTGAATCCAATTGAGCACATCTGGGACATGATGTCTCGCTACATCCACCAACGCCACGTTGCACCACAGACTGTCCAGGAGTTGGCGGATGCTTTAGTCCAGGTCTGGGAGGAGATCCCTCAGGAGACCATCCGCCACCTCATCAGGAGCATGCCCAGACGTTGTAGGGAGGTCATACAGGCACGTGGAGGCCACACACACTACTGAGCCTCATTTTGACTTGTTTTAAGGACATTACATCAAAGTTGGATCAGCCTGTAGTGTGGTTTTCCACTTTCATTTTGAGTGTGACTCCAAATCCAGACCTCCATGGGTTGATAAATTGGATTTCCATTGATTATTTTTGTGTGATTTTTGTTGTCAGCACATTCAACTATGTAAAGAAAAAAGTATTTAATAAGATTATTTCTTTCATTCAGATCTAGGATGTGTTATTTTAGTGTTCCCTTTATTTTTTTGAGCACTATATATATATATATGTATATATATATATATATACTACCTTTCAAACGTTTGGGGTTAGAAATGTCCTTGTTTTTGAAAGAAAAGCTAAAAAAAATGTGTCCATTTAAATAACATTGATCATTAATTCATCATTAATTATTGTTAATGTAGCTGGAAACAGAAGATTTATAATATTTTATTTAACCTTTAACAAGGCAAGTCAGTTAAGAACAAATTCTTATTTACAATGACGGCCTACCGGGGAACAGTGGGTTATAACTGCCTTGTTCAGGGGCAGAACGACAGATTTTTACCTTGTCAGCTCGGTTACTAGTCCAACGCTCTCTAACCACTAGGCTACCTGCTGGTTACTAGTCCAACGCTCTAACCACTAGGCTACCTGCTGGTTACTAGTCCAACGCTCTCTAACCACTAGGCTACCTGCTGGTTACTGGCCCAACGCTCTAACCACTAGACTACCTGCCGCCCCTCCACTCTAACCACTAGGCTACCTGCTGGTTACTGGCCCAACGCTCTCTAACCACTAGGCTACCTGCTGGTTACTAGTCCAACGCTCTCTAACCACTAGGCTACCTGCTGGTTACTAGTCCAACGCTCTAACCACTAGGCTACCTGCTGGTTACTAGTCCAACGCTCTAACCACTAGGCTACCTGCTGGTTACTAGTCCAACGCTCTAACCACTAGGCTACCTGCTGGTTACTGGCCCAACGCTCTCTAACCACTAGGCTACCTGCTGGTTACTAGTCCAACGCTCTAACCACTAGGCTACCTGCTGGTTACTGGCCCAACTCTCTAACCACTAGGCTACCTGCTGGTTACTAGTCCAACGCTCTCTAACCACTAGGCTACCTGCTGGTTACTAGTCCAACGCTCTCTAACCACTAGGCTACCTGCTGGTTACTAGTCCAACGCTCTCTAACCACTAGGCTACCTGCTGGTTACTAGTCCAACGCTCTAACCACTAGGCTACCTGCTGGTTACTAGTCCAACGCTCTAACCACTAGGCTACCTGCTGGTTACTAGTCCAACGCTCTAACCACTAGGCTACCTGCTGGTTACTGGCCCAATGCTCTAACCACTAGGCTACCTGCCGCCCCTCCACTCTAACCACTAGGCTACCTGCCGCCCCTACACTCTAACCACTAGGCTACCTGCTGCCCCTCCACTCTAACCACTAGGCAACCTGCTGCCCCTCCACTCTAACCACTAGGCTACCTGCCGCCCCTCCACTCTAACCACTAGGCTACCTGCCGCCCCTCCACTCTAACCACTAGGCTACCTGCCGCCCCTCCACTCTAACCGCTAGGCTACCTGCCGCCCCTCCACTCTAACCACTAGGCTACCTGCCACCCCTCCACTCTAACCACTAGACTACCTGCCTCCTCTACACTCTAACCACTAGGCTACCTGCCGCCCCTACACTCTAACCACTAGGCTACCTGCTGGTTACTAGTCCAACGCTCTAACCACTAGGCTACCTGCTGGTTACTAGTCCAACGCTCTAACCACTAGGCTACCTGCCGCCCCTCCACTCTAACCACTAGACTACCTGCCGCCCCTCCACTCTAACCACTAGGCTACCTGCCACCCCTCCACTCTAACCACTAGGCTACCTGCCGCCCCTCCACTCTAACCACTAGGCTACCTGCCACCCCTCCACTCTAACCACTAGACTACCTGCCGCCCCTCCACTCTAACCACTAGGCTACCTGCCTCCCCTCCACTCTAACCACTAGGCTACCTGCCACCCCTCCACTCTAACCACTAGTCTACCTGCCGCCCCTCCACTCTAACCACTAGACTACCTGCCGCCCCTACACTCTAACCGCTAGACTACCTGCCGTCCCTACACTCTAACCACTAGACTACCCTGCCGCCCCTCCACTCTAACCACTAGGCTACCTGCCGCCCCTCCACTCTAACCACTAGACTACCTGCCTCCCCTCCACTCTAACCACTAGGCTACCTGCCACCCCTCCACTCTAACCACTAGGCTACCTGCCGCCCCTCCACTCTAACCACTAGGCTACCTGCCTCCCCTCCACTCTAACCACTAGACTACCTGCCTCCCCTCCACTCTAACCACTAGGCTACCTGCCTCCCCTCCTCTCTAACCACTAGGCTACCTGCCGTCCCTCCTCTCTAACCACTAGGCTACCTGCCACCCCTCCTCTCTAACCACTAGTCTACCTGCCCCCCCTCCACTCTAACCACTAGACTACCTGCCTCCTCTACACTCTAACCACTAGGCTACCTGCCACCCCTCCACTCTAACCACTAGGCCACCTGCCCCCCCTCCACTCTAACCACTAGACTACCTGCCTCCTCTACACTCTAACCACTAGGCTACCTGCCGCCCCTCCACTCTAACCACTAGGCCACCTGCCCCCCCTCCACTCTAACCACTAGACTACCTGCCTCCTCTACACTCTAACCACTAGGCTACCTGCCGCCCCTCCACTCTAACCACTAGGCTACCTGCCGCCCCTCCACTCTAACCACTAGGCCACCTGCCCCCCCTCCACTCTAACCACTAGACTACCTGCCGCCCCTACACTCTAACCACTAGGCTACCTGCCTCCTCTACACTCTAACCACTAGACTACCTGCCTCCTCTACACTCTAACCACTAGGCTACCTGCCTCCCCTCCACTCTAACCACTAGGCTACCTGCCGCCCCTACACTCTAACCACTAGACTACCTGCCGCCCCTACACTCTAACCACTAGACTACCTGCTGCCCCTACACTCTAACCACTAGGCTACCTGCCTCCCCTCCACTCTAACCACTAGGCTACCTGCCGCCCCTCCACTCTAACCACTAGGCTACCTGCCGCCCCTCCACTCTAACCACTAGGCTACCTGCCACCCCTCCACTCTAACCACTAGGCTACCTGCCGCCCCTCCACTCTAACCACTAGGCCACCTGCCCCCCCTACACTCTAACCACTAGGCTACCTGCCTCCCCTCCACTCTAACCACTAGTCTACCTGCTGGTTACTAGTCCAACGCTCTAACCACTAGGCTACCTGCCGCCCCTCCACTCTAACCACTAGGCTACCTGCTTCCTCTACACTCTAACCACTAGGCTACCTGCCGCCCCTCCACTCTAACCACTAGGCTACCTGCCGCCCCTCCACTCTAACCACTAGGCCACCTGCCCCCCCTCCACTCTAACCACTAGGGTACCTGCCTCCTCTACACTCTAACCACTAGGCTACCTGCCTCCTCTACACTCTAACCACTAGGCTACCTGCCTCCTCTACACTCTAACCACTAGGCTACCTGCCGCCCCTCCACTCTAACCACTAGGCTACCTGCCTCCTCTACACTCTAACCACTAGACTACCTGCCTCCTCTACACTCTAACCACTAGGCTACCTGCCTCCTCTACACTCTAACCACTAGGCTACCTGCCTCCTCTACACTCTAACCACTAGGCTACCTGCCGCCCCTCCACTCTAACCACTAGGCTACCTGCCTCCTCTACACTCTAACCACTAGACTACCTGCCTCCTCTACACTCTAACCACTAGGCTACCTGCCTCCTCTACACTCTAACCACTAGGCTACCTGCCACCCCTCCACTCTAACCACTAGGCTACCTGCCGCCCCTCCACTCTAACCACTAGGCTACCTGCCGCCCCTCCACTCTAACCACTAGGCTACCTGCCACCCCTCCACTCTAACCACTAGACTACCTGCCCCCCCTCCACTCTAACCACTAGGCTACCTGCCTCCCCTCCACTCTAACCACTAGGCTACCTGCCACCCCTCCACTCTAACCACTAGACTACCTGCCTCCTCTACACTCTAACCACTAGGCTACCTGCCACCCCTCCACTCTAACCACTAGGCTACCTGCCTCCCCTACACTCTAACCACTAGGCTACCTGCCTCCTCTACACTCTAACCACTAGGCTACCTGCCACCCCTCCACTCTAACCACTAGGCTACCTGCCGCCCCTCCACTCTAACCACTAGGCTACCTGCCGCCCCTCCACTCTAACCACTAGGCTACCTGCCGCCCCTCCACTCTAACCACTAGGCTACCTGCCTCCCCTCCACTCTAACCACTAGGCTACCTGCTGCCCCAAGATGCGTATGCCGATGAACTTTTAAGTTTTTTCCTCTTACTCTACATAACCCTGATTTATAATCTCCCTCCATCTCTCTCCTTATCATCCTCTCTCTCCCCCCACCCTACTCTCTCGTCCTCCAATTCTCTCCCTCCATCTCTGTCCTCTCTCCTTATCCATCCTCTCTCTCCCCCCACCCCCACCTCTCTCTCCCCCCCCCCCCTACTCTCCCACTCTCTCCCTCCATCTCTGTCTCCTTATCCATTCTCTCCCCCCCACCCCGCTCTCCCCCCCCCCCACCCCTCTCTCCCCCCCACCTCTCTCTCTCTCCAGGTATTTCCACAGTAGTAGTGAACCTCTGAACTGTGATGGTGAGTTCTGGGATCTCAGGGACAGTGTGGTGCAGTGTGAACTCCTGGTCCTCAGACAACTCAACTTCCATGTCTCCTTCCAGCACCCACACAAGGTCTGTACTGACCCCTGACTCCTGAACTCTGACCCCTGACTCCTGAACTCTGACCCCTGACCCCTGACTCCTGACCCCTGACTCCTGAACTCTGACTCCTGAACTCTAACCCCTAACTCCTGAACCCCTGACCCCTGACTCCTGAACTCTGACTCCTGACCCCTGACTCCTGACCCCTGACCCCTGACTCCTGACCCCTGAACTCTGACCCCTGACTCCTAAATTCTGACTCCTGAACTCTGACCCCTGAACTCTGACCCCTAACTCCTGAACTCTACCTCCTAACTCCTGAACCCCTAACCTCTAACCCAGGGATAGACAACTGGTGGCCCATCTTTTTGTAGGCCAACAGATCAATTCCTCCCCTTTCCAAAAAATTATACAAAAATAGTAATACTTTTTTCGGAACTCAGTCTCAACTTCCTGTTGATGGTTAGAATACACAAGGTGCAATTTAGAAATGTGGTTGTGCATCAGCTGTTTGTCTTGTTATTAAACACTTCACCGAAATGTCTGTTATTTTTCCGTTTTTAAACAACTAATTTGACCGACGTCGGTTCAAATATTTGAATTCTATTTAGTTTGTTTATTTCTGTGAGCTCGATGTGTAGTTTCTCTAGAGATAAATCAGATCTAGTCTGAACTGTGATGTAGTAGGGAGTTGTAGTTTCTCTAGAGATAAATCAGACCCAGACTGAACTGTGTGATGTAGTAGGGAGTTGTAGTTTCTCTAGAGATAAATCAGATCAAGCCTGAACTGTGTGATGTAGTAGGGAGTTGTAGTTTCTCTAGAGATACATCAGATCCAGTCTGAACTGTGATGTAGTAGGGAGTTGTAGTTTCTCTAGAGATAAATCAGATCCAGACTGAACTGTGTGATGTAGTAGGGAGTTGTAGTTTCTCTAGAGATGAATCAGATCCAGTCTGAACTGTGTGATGTAGTAGGGAGTTGTAGTTTCTCTAGAGATGAATCAGATCCAGCCTGAACTGTGTGATGTAGTAGGGAGTTGTAGTTTCTCTAGAGATAAATCAGACCCAGTCTGAACTATGTGATGTAGTAGGGAGTTGTAGTTTCTCTAGAGATAAATATGATCCAGTCTGAACTGTGTGATGTAGTAGGGAGTTGTAGTTTCTCTAGAGATAAATCAGATCCAGACTGAACTGTGTGATGTAGTAGGGAGTTGTAGTTTCCAACAGGCCAGTATTCTACATAGATTAGTGCAGAAAACGTGGTCCTTAACTACAATGACCATAATCCATTGCACGCCTGCTTACAGCGCATTCGGAATGTATTCAGACCCCTTAACTTTTTCCACATTTTGTTACGTTACAGCCTCATTCTAAAGTTGATTAGATTGATGAGGAAAAACAATCTACACACAATACCCTATAATGACATCACAATACCCCATAATGACATCACAATACCCCATAATGACATCACAATACCCCATAATGACATCACAATACCCCATAATGACATCACAATACCCCATAATGACATCACAATACCCCATACTGACATCACAATACCCCATAATGACATCACAATACCCCATAATGACAAAGCAAAAACAGGTTTTTAGACCCTTTACTCAGTACTTTGTTGAAACACATTTGACAGCGATTACAGCCTCAAGTCTTCTTGGGTATGACGCTATAAGCTTGGCACACCTTTATTTGGGGAGTTTCTCCCATTCTTCTCTGCAGATCCTCTCAAACTCTGTCAGGTTGGATGGGGAGCATCGCTGCACAGCTATTTTCAGGTCTCTCCAGAGATGTTCGATCGGGTTCAAATCCAGGCTCTGGCTGGGCCACTCAAGGACATTCAGAGACTTGTCCCGAAGCCACTCCTGCGTTGTCTTGGCTGTGTGCTTAGGGTCATTGTGCTGTTGGAATGTGAACCTTCACCCCAGTCTGAGGTCCTGAGAACTCTGGGGCAGGTTTTCATCAAGGATCACTCTGTGCTTTGCTCCGTTCATCTTTCCCTTGATCCTGACTAGTCTCCCTGTCCCTGCCGCTGAAAAACATCCCCATAGCATGATGCTGCCACCACCATGCTTCACCGTAGGGATGGTGCCAGGTTTCCTCCAGACATGACGCTTGGCATTCAGGCCAAAGAGTTCAATCTTGGTTTCATCAGACCAGAGAATCTTGTTTGTCATGGTCTGAGTCCTTTAGGTGCCTTTTGGCAAACTCCAAGTGAGCTGTCAAGTGCCTTTTGGTACCCTTCCCCAGATCTGTGCCTCGACACAATCCTGTCTCGGAGCTCTACGGACAATTCCTTCAACCTCATGGCTTGGTTTTTGCTCTGACATGCACTGTCAACTGTGGGACCTTATATAGACAGGTGTGTGCCTTTCCAAATCATGTCCAATCAATTAAATTTACCACAGGTGGACTCCAATCAAGATGTAGAAACATCTAAAGGATGATCAATGGAAACAGGATGAACCTGAGATCAATTTAGTCTCATAGCAAAGGGTCTGGATACTTATATAAATAAGGTATTTCAGTTTTTATTTTGAATACATTTACAAACATTTCTAAAAACCTGTTTTCACTGTCATTATGGGGTATTGTGATGTCATTATGGGGTATTGTGATGTCATTATGGGGTATTGTGATGTCATTATGGGGTATTGTGATGTCATTATGGGGTATTGTGATGTCATTATGGGGTATTGTGATGTCATTATGGGGTATTGTGTGTAGATGATTAGGCTGTAACGTAACACAATGTGGAAGAAGAGAGGACGTGTGATGGAGATGGATAGAAAGGATACTCTGAGAGGACGTGTGATGGAGAGGGATAGAAAGGATACTCTGAGAGGACGTGTGATGGAGATGGATAGAAAGGATACTCTGAGAGGACGCGTGATGGAGAGGGATAGAAAGGATACTCTGAGAGGGGACGCGTGATGGAGAGGGATAGAAAGGATACTCTGAGAGGACGTGTGATGGAGATGGATAGAAAGGATACTCTGAGAGGACGTGTGATGGAGAGGGATAGAAAGGATACTCTGAGAGGACGTGTGATGGAGATGGATAGAAAGGATACTCTGAGAGGACGTGTGATGGAGAGGGATAAAAAGGATACTCTGAGAGGACGTGTGATGGAGAGGGATAGAAAGGATACTCTGAGAGGACGTGTGATGGAGATGGATAGAAAGGATACTCTGAGAGGACGTGTGATGGAGAGGGATAGAAAGGATACTCTGGGAGGACGTGTGATGGAGAGGGATAGAAAGGATACTCTGAGAGGACGTGTGATGGAGAGGGATAGAAAGGATACTCTGAGAGGACGTGTGATGGAGAGGGATAGAAAGGATACTCTGAGAGGACGTAAGATGGAGCGGGATAGAAAGGATACTCTGGGAGGACGTGTGATGGAGAGGGATAGAAAGGATACTCTGAGAGGACGTGTGATGGAGAGGGATAGAAAGGATACTCTGAGAGGACGTGTGATGGAGCGGGATAGAAAGGATACTCTGGGAGGACGTGTGATGGAGAGGGATAGAAAGGATACTCTGAGAGGACGTGTGATGGAGAGGGATAGAAAGGATACTCTGAGAGGACGTGTGATGGAGAGGGATAGAAAGGATACTCTGAGAGGACGTGTGATGGAGATGGATAGAAAGGATACTCTGAGAGGACGTGTGATGGAGAGGGATAGAAAGGATACTCTGAGAGGACGTGTGATGGAGAGTGATAGAAAGGATACTCTGAGAGGGGACGCGTGATGGAGAGGGATAGAAAGGATACTCTGAGAGGACGCGTGATGCAGAGGGATAGAAAGGATACTCTGAGAGGACGCGTGATGCAGAGGGATAGAAAGGATACTCTGAGAGGACGCGTGATGCAGATGAATAGAAAGGATACTCTGAGAGGACGCGTGATGCAGAGGGATAGAAAGGATACTCTGAGAGGACGCGTGATGCAGAGGGATAGAAAGGATACTCAGAGGACGCGTGATGCAGAGGGATAGAAAGGATACTCTGAGAGGGGACGCGTGATGGAGAGGGATAGAAAGGATACTCTGAGAGGACGCGTGATGGAGCGGGATAGAAAGGATACTCTGAGAGGACGCGTGATGCAGAGGGATAGAAAGGATACTCTGAGAGGACGCGTGATGCAGAGGGATAGAAAGGATACTCTGAGAGGACGTGTGATGGAGATGGATAGATAGGGTACTCTGAGAGGACGCGTGATGCAGAGGGATAGAAAGGATACTCTGAGAGGACGTGTGATGGAGATGGATAGAAAGGATACTCTGAGAGGACGCGTGATGCAGAGGGATAGAAAGGATACTCTGAGAGGACGTGTGATGGAGATGGATAGAAAGGATACTCTGAGAGGACGCGTGATGCAGAGGGATAGAAAGGATACTCTGAGAGGGGACGCGTGATGGAGATGGATAGAAAGGATACTCTGAGAGGACGCGTGATGCAGAGGGACCGAAAGCCTGAAAATACACCATCTACATGACTAGTTGGTCTTTAGCAGCCATAAAAGTCTTATTTACTTTGAAGAACTACTAAAATAGTGATTTATTTATTTTTTTGTCAGAAAGCAGCTCTATAGAGATGAGATGATGACTTGCAAGGAAATAATAAAGTAATCAAATAAAACTAATGTAATATAACACAATAACTGAAATATTTATTAAAGTACTGTGAATAAGTGATGGTTAAGTGATCAGCAGTATTGGCCAGTCTCTACCATCATGGGACGTTTTCTTGTTTTGTTCTGTGTTGTTACAGGATTCAACCCACATATTGCATAAAATAAATAAAAACGAATCGAATTGTGAAACTGTGATTTATTGTTTCATAATGGAACCGACCTCCAAAGCGCTCAGCGCTACTTGTTGTGTCAGTCACTGAAAGCAAAACATGTTTAGATTTGGTAAATTAGTCTAGCGGTCAGCTGTCTTTTCCCCTCTGACCCCTCTAACCTCTGACCCCTCTAACACCTGACCCCCCCTGACCCCTCTAACCTCTGACCCCTCTAACCCCTGACCCTAACTCCGTGGACAGTCAGGTCATACCTGGTGTGTGTGTGTGTGTGTGTGTGTGTGTGTTTAGTATCTCCTCCACTACCTCCTGTCGGTGAAGTCGTTAGTGAATCGTCACGCCTGGTCCAGAACTCCCGTCGCCGAGACCACCTGGGCGTTGCTTAGAGACTGTTACCATGGCACCATGTGTGTGCGCCACGCCCCCCAACACATCGCCATAGCAACGCTGTACCTGGCACTGCTCAGCTACGGGGTGGAGGTTCCTGTCGGAGAGAGAGAGTGGTGGCAGGTAGGAGAGTGTGTGTTGGGGGGGAGAGAGAGTGGTGGCAGGTAGGAGAGTGTGTGTTGGGGGCGAGAGAGAGTGGTGGCAGGTAGGGGGGGGGGGGGGAGAGTGGTGGCAGGTAGGAGAGGAGGGGGGGGGAGAGAGAGTGGTGGCAGGTAGGAGGGGGGGGGGGGGAGGAGAGTGGTGGCAGGTAGGAGAGTGTGTGTTGGGGGGGAGAGAGAGTGGTGGCAGGTAGGAGAGGAGGGGGGGGGGGGAGGGAGAGTGGTGGCAGGTAGGAGAGGAGGGGGGGAGGGAGAGTGGTGGCAGGTAGGAGAGGAGGGGGGGGGGAGGGAGAGTGGTGGCAGGTAGGAGGGGGGGGGGGGGGGAGGAGAGTGGTGGCAGGTAGGAGAGTGTGTGTTGGGGGGGAGAGAGAGTGGTGGCAGGTAGGAGAGGAGGGGGGGGGGGAGGGAGAGTGGTGGCAGGTAGGAGAGGAGGGGGGGGGGAGGGAGAGTGGTGGCAGGTAGGAGAGGAGGGGGGGGGGGAGGGAGAGTGGTGGCAGGTAGGAGAGGAGGGGGGGGGGGAGGGAGAGTGGTGGCAGGTAGGAGAGGAGGGGGGGGGGGAGGGAGAGTGGTGGCAGGTAGGAGAGGAGGGGGGGAGTGTGGTGGCAGGTAGGAGAGGAGGGGGGGGGGAGGGGTGTTGGGGCCCTCTGACCCTCAGGTCATACCTGGTCTGCATTTCTAATATCTGTTTGTGTGTTGTGTTGGGGGGAGAGCGAGGTGGGAGGGGGGGGGTGTTGGGGGGGAGAGATTCAGCCACGAGCATTTGTAAAGGTCGGTTACTGATGTTGGGCGATTAGGCCTGGCTCGAGTCGGCTTTTCAATTCATCCCAAAGGTGTTCGATGGGGTTGAGGTCAGGGCTCTGTGCAGGCCAGTCACGTTCTTCCACACCGATCTTGACATACCATTTCTGTTATGGACCTCGCGTTATGCACAGGGGGCCATTGTCATGCTGAAACAGGAAAGGGCCTTCCCCAAACTGTTGCCACAAAGTTGGAAGCACAGAATCGTCTAGAATGTCATTGTATGCTGTAGCATTAAGATTTCCCTTCACTGGAACTAAGGGACCTGAACCATGAAAAGCAGGGCTTTACTTGGCTCATCGCACTCTAGTGACTCCTTGTGGTGGGCTGGGCGCCTGCAGGCTGACTACGGTCATCAGTTGAACGGTGTTTCCTCCGACACATTGGTGCAGCTTCCCGGGGTTAAGTGAGCGGGTGTTTAGAAGCGCGGTTTGGCAGCTCATGTTTCGGATGACACATGACTCAACCTTCGCCTCTCCCGAGCCCGTTGAGGAGTTGCAGCGATGAGACAAGATCGTAATTGGATCGCAATTGGATATCACGAAATTGGGGAGAAAAAGGGGGTCAAATGCAGAATAAAAAAAATAGGTACAGATGGCATGTTTTTTTTGCGGGCCATTCTAAATAATAATTCTAACATAACCGCAGGTACCCTGTGGAACCCCAGGTACCCTCCACCCTGTGGAACCCCGGGGGTACCCTTCATTCACTATTCAAGTGCAGGCTATGGATGAGTGGTTTTTTGGGGGGGTTTTTGTGGGCCATTTTAAATAAATAAAAATATTCCATATTAGTAAACTACAGTGCATTCAGGAAGTATTCAGACCCCTTCACTTTTTCCACTTTTTGTTACATTACAGCCTTATTCTAAAATGGATTCAATTAAACATTTTCCTCATCAATCTACACACAATACCCCATAATGACATCACAATACCCCATAATGACATCACAATACCCCATAATGACATCACAATACCCCATGATGACAAAGTGAAACATTATTTTTAGAAATGTTTGCACATTTTTTTTTTTTTTTAAGTAAAAACCGTCACACCCTTTGCTATGAGACTCGATATTGAGCTCAAGTGCTTCCTGTTTCCATTGATCATCATTGAGATGTTTCTACAACTTGGAGTCCACCTGTGGTAAATTCATCTGATTGGACATGATTTGGAAAGACACACACCTGTCTATATAAGGTCCTAAAGTTATCAGTGCATGTCAGAGCAAAAACCAAGCCATGAAGTTGAAGGAATTGTCCGTAGAGCTCCGAGACAGGATTGTGTCGAGAGCACAGATCTGGGGAAGGGTACCGAAACATTTCTGCAGCATTGAAGGTCCCCAAGAACACAGTGACCTCCATCACTCTTAAATTGAAGAAGTTTGGAACCACCAAGACTCTTCCTAGAGCTGGTTGTCCGGCCAAACTGAGCAATCGGGGGAGAAGGGCCTTGGTCAGGGTGGTGAACAAGATCCCGATGGTCACTCTGACAGAGCTCCAGAGGTCCTCTGTGGAGATGGGAGAACCTTCCAGAAGGACAACCATCTCTGCAGCACTCCACCAATCAGGCCTTTTATGGTAGAGTGGCCAGACGGTAAAAGGCACATGACAGCCCGCTTGGAGTTTGCCAAAAGGCACCTAAAGGATTCTCAGACCATGAGAAACAAGATCCTCTGGTCTGATGAAGTCAAGATTGAGCTCTGGCCTTAATGCCAAGCTTCACGTCTGGAGGAAACCAGGCACTGCTCATCACCTGGCCAATACCATCCCTACGGTGAAGCATGGTGGTGGCAGCATCATGCTGTCGGGATGTTAAATAAAGGTTACATTTAAAAATAAAATGTTGTTCTGCGGCAGGGACCGGGAGACTAGTCAGGATCGAGGGAAAGATGAATGGAGCGAAGTACAGAGAGATCCTTGATGAAAACCTGCTCCAGAGCGCTCAGGACCTCAGACTGGAGCGAAGGTTCACCTTCCTTCAGATTCAGATCAACTTTAGCATCCCACCATGGGGAAATTAAATTTGGTCAGGTGCTTGAAGACAGCGCTAAAGCTTCACATTTAACCTCTATGGGCTAGGTGGGACGCTTGCGTCCCACCTACAACAGCCAGTGTAATCCCGTGGCGCGTTATTCAAATACCTTAGAAATGCAAAACCTTCAATTTTTCAAACATATGACTATTTTACACCATTTTAAAGATAAGACTCTCGTTAATCTGACCAAAAAATTCTAAATATTCCATTACCGTACTTCGAAGCATGTCAACCGCTGTTTAAAATCAATTTTTATGCCATTTTTCTCATAAAAAAGCGATAATATTCCGACCGGGAATCTGCGTTTAGGTAAACAGACAAAAGAAAAGAAAGCATTCGGTCAACTCGGGCACGCGCCTAAGCCCATAGTACTCTGAGCGGCCACTTGCCAAAAGCGATAAAGTGTTTCAGCCAGAGCCTGCCTCGATATCGTTCAGCTTTTTCCCGGGCTCTGAGAGCCTATGGGAGCCGTAGGAAGTGTCACGTTATTGCAAAGATCCTCAGTCTTCAATAAAAAGAGCCAAGATGAAACACAACTTCTCAGACAGGCCACTTCCTGCATGGAATCTTCTCAGGTTTTGGCCTGCCATATGAGTTCTGTTATACTCACAGACACCATTCAAACAGTTTTAGAAACTTTAGGGTGTTTTCTATCCAAAGCCAATAATTATATGCATATTCTAGTTACTGGGCAGGAGTAGTAACCAGATTAAATCGGGTACATTTTTTATCCGGCTGTGTCAATACTGCCCCCTAGCCCTAACAGGTTAACATGAATGTGCAATAGGCAATAGTCAGGATCGAGGGAAAGATGAACGGAGCAAAGCACAGAGAAATCCTTGATGAAAACCTGCTCCATATCGCTCAGGACCTCAGACTGAGGGCGAAGGTTCACCTTCCAACAGGACAACAACCCTAAGCACACAGCCAAGAGAACGTAGGACCGGCTTTGGGACAAGTCTCTGAATGTCCTTGCATGGCCCAACCAGAGCCTGGACTTGAACCTGATCGAACATCTGTGGAGAGACCTGAAAATAGCTGTGCAGCAACGCTCCCCATCCAACCTGACAGAGCTTGAGAGGATCTGCAGAGAAGAATGGGAGGAACTCCCCAAATACAGGTGTGCCAAGCTTGTAGCATCATACCCAAGCACACTGGAGGCTGAAATCGCTGCAAAAGGTGCTTCAACAAAGTACTGAGTAAATGGTCTGAATATTAATGTAAATGTTATATTTAAGGTTTTTATTTTATTTTAACATTTGCAAAAATAAAAATACTTTTTGCTTTGTTATTGTGTGTAGATGGATTAAATTGTTTTTTTTTCCTTAATCAATTTTAGTATAAGGCTGTAACGTAACAAAATGTGGAAAAAGTGATGGTCTGAATACTTTCCCGAATTCACTGTATATGTAAAGACCATATTAAATTAAGAATGAGAGACTGATGAAGTGTGTGCTGCCTGCGCAAGAAACAGCAGAGCTCATGCCTTTCATGCAACTTTTTTCAAATCATCATTAGTCGCATGATGCAGCCTTAGAACGCATTAAAAATCTAAACATTTCGTCCAACGTTTGTATCACAACTAAAGTTGCATTAGTAACTCTAAATTAATCATCTCGGAGGACCAATTTCATTATATCACATATTTAACCACTCAACTACATGTGCCCCTCCCTCTCAAATGGTTTGGAGAAAATATCCTTTCTATTTAATTCAGCTTTGTTCAGTTGTATTCTTCATACTATAAAATAATGACAAGGAATTCTAATCAAATCTTGTCTGTTACATGAACTAGTGTAGAACACAGCCACATCAGGACCTGCTAAATGAACTAGTGTAGCCCCACAGCCACATCAGGACCTGCTAAATGAACTAGTGTAGCCCAACAGCCACATCAGGACCTGCTAAATGAACTAGTGTAGCCCCACAGCCACATCAGGACCTGCTAAATGAACTAGTGTAGCCCACAGCCACATCAGGACCTGCTAAATGAACTAGTGTAGCCCACAGCCACATCAGGACCTGCTAAATGAACTAGTGTAGCCCCACAGCCACATCAGGACCTGCTAAATGAACTAGTGTCGCCCACAGCCACATCAGGACCTGCTAAATTAACTAGTGTAGCCCACAGCCACATCAGGACCTGCTAAATGAACTAGTGTAGCCCACAGCCACATCAGGACCTGCTAAATGAACTAGTGTCGCCCACAGCCACATCAGGACCTGCTAAATGAACTAGTGTAGCCCACAGCCACATCAGGACCTGCTAAATGAACTAGTGTAGCCCCACAGCCACATCAGGACCTGCTAAATGAACTAGTGTAGCCCCACAGCCACATCAGGACCTGCTAAATGAACTAGTGTAGCCCACAGCCACATCAGGACCTGCTAAATGAACTAGTGTAGCCCCACAGCCACATCAGGACCTGCTAAATGAACTAGTGTAGCCCACAGCCACATCAGGGCCTGCTAAATGAACTAGTGTAGCCCACAGCCACATCAGGACCTGCTAAATGAACTAGTGTAGCCCACAGCCACATCAGGACCTGCTAAATGAACTAGTGTAGCCCCACAGCCACATCAGGACCTGCTAAATGAACTAGTGTCGCCCCACAGCCACATCAGGACCTGCTAAATGAACTAGTGTCGCCCCACAGCCACATCAGGACCTGCTAAATGAACTAGTGTAGCCCCACAGCCACATCAGGACCTGCTAAATGAACTAGTGTAGCCCCACAGCCACATCAGGACCTGCTAAATGAACTAGTGTCGCCCCACAGCCACATCAGGACCTGCTAAATGAACTAGTGTAGCCCCACAGCCACATCAGGACCTGCTAAATGAACTAGTGTAGCCCACAGCCACATCAGGACCTGCTAAATGAACTAGTGTCGCCCACAGCCACATCAGGACCTGCTAAATGAACTAGTGTCGCCCCACAGCCACATCAGGACCTGCTAAATGAACTAGTGTAGCCCACAGCCACATCAGGACCTGCTAAATGAACTAGTGTAGCCATATGACACAGCCAGATCAGGACAACTCAAGAGTATGCTATTCTGAAATAGACTACATTTTCTTTATATCATGTTTCTCTAGAGCTGTCTAATATAATATGATGGTGTAGGCTATATTACATGGATTTAATAATGGTGTAGGCTATATTACATGGATTTAATAATGGTGTAGACTATATTACATGGATTTAATAATGGTGTAGACTATATTACATGGATTTAATAATGGTGTAGACTATATTACATGGATTTAATAATGGTGTAGACTATATTACATGGATTTAATAATGGTGTAGACTATATTACATGGATTTAATAATGGTGTAGACTATATTACATGGATTTATTCATGGTGTAGACTATATTACATGGATTTATTCATGGTGTAGACTATATTACATGGATTTAATAATGGTGTAGACTATATTACATGGATTTAATAATGGTGTAGACTATTACATGGATTTAATAATGGTGTAGACTATATTACATGGATTTAATAATGGTGTAGACTATATTACATGGATTTAATAATGGTGTAGACTATATTACATGAATTTATTAATGGTGTAGACTATATTACATTGATTTAATAATGGTGTAGACTATATTACATGGATTTAATAATGGTGTAGACTATATTACATGGGTTTAATAATGGTGTAGACTATATTACATGGATTTATTAATGGTGTAGACTATATTACATGGATTTAATAATGGTGTAGACTATATTACATGGATTTAATAATGGTGTAGACTATATCACATGGATTTAATAATGGTGTAGACTATATTACATGGATTTAATAATGGTGTAGACTATATTACATGGATTTAATAATGGTGTAGACTATATTACATGGATTTAATAATGGTGTAGACTATATTACATGGATTTATTAATGGTGTAGACTATATTACATGGATTTATTAATGGTGTCGACTATATTACATGGATTTAATAATGGTGTAGACTATATTACATGGATATATTCATGGTGTAGACTATATTACATGGATTTATTCATGGTGTAGACTATATTACATGGATTTAATAATGGTGTAGACTATATTACATGGATTTAATAATGGTGTAGACTATATTACATGGATTTAATAATGGTGTAGACTATATTACATGGATTTAATAATGGTGTAGACTATATTACATGGATTTAATAATGGTGTAGACTATATTACATGGATTTAATAATGGTGTAGACTATATTACATGGATTTATTAATGGTGTCGACTATATTACATGGATTTATTGATGGTGTAGACTATATTACATGGATTTAATAATGGTGTAGACTATATTACATGGATTTATTCATGGTGTAGACTATATTACATGGATTTAATAATGGTGTAGACTATATTACATGGATTTAATAATGGTGTAGACTATATTACATGGATTTAATAATGGTGTAGACTATATTACATGGATTTATTCATGGTGTAGACTATATTACATGGATTTATTGATGGTGTAGACTATATTACATGGATTTATTGATGGTGTAGACTATATTACATGGATTTAATAATGGTGTAGACTATATTACATGGATTTAATAATGGTGTAGACTATATTACATGGATTTAATAATGGTGGAGACTATATTACATGGATTTAATAATGGTGTAGACTATATTACATGGATTTAATAATGGTGTAGACTATATTACATGGATTTAATAATGGTGCAGACTATATTACATGGATTTAGTAATGGTGTAGACTATATTACATGGATTTATTCATGGTGTAGACTATATTACATGGATTTATTCATGGTGTAGACTATATTACATGGATTTAATAATGGTGTAGACTATATTACATGGGTTTAATATTGGTGTAGACTATATTACATGGATTTATTCATGGTGTAGACTATATTACATGGATTTAATAATGGTGTAGACTATATTACATGGATTTAATAATGGTGTAGACTATATTACATGGATTTAATAATGGTGTAGACTATATTACATGGATTTAATAATGGTGTAGACTATATTACATGGATTTATTCATGGTGTAGACTATATTACATGGATTTATTCATGGTGTAGACTATATTACATGGATTTATTGATGGTGTAGACTATATTACATGGATTTAATAATGGTGTAGACTATATTACATGGATTTAATAATGGTGTAGACTATTACATGGATTTAATAATGGTGTAGACTATATTACATGGATTTAATAATGGTGTAGACTATATTACATGGATTTAATAATGGTGTAGACTATATTACATGAATTTATTAATGGTGTAGACTATATTACATGGATTTAATAATGGTGTAGACTATATTACATGGATTTAATAATGGTGTAGACTATATTACATGGGTTTAATAATGGTGTAGACTATATTACATGGATTTATTAATGGTGTAGACTATATTACATGGATTTAATAATGGTGTAGACTATATTACATGGATTTAATAATGGTGTAGACTATATCACATGGATTTAATAATGGTGTAGACTATATTACATGGATTTAATAATGGTGTAGACTATATTACATGGATTTAATAATGGTGTAGACTATATTACATGGATTTAATAATGGTGTAGACTATATTACATGGATTTATTCATGGTGTAGACTATATTACATGGATTTATTAATGGTGTCGACTATATTACATGGATTTAATAATGGTGTAGACTATATTACATGGATATATTCATGGTTTAGACTATATTACATGGATTTATTCATGGTGTAGACTATATTACATGGATTTAATAATGGTGTAGACTATATTACATGGATTTAATAATGGTGTAGACTATATTACATGGATTTAATAATGGTGTAGACTATATTACATGGATTTATTCATGGTGTAGACTATATTACATGGATTTATTGATGGTGTAGACTATATTACATGGATTTAATAATGGTGTAGACTATATTACATGGATTTAATAATGGTGTAGACTATATTACATGGATTTAATAATGGTGTAGACTATATTACATGGATTTAATAATGGTGTAGACTATATTACATGGATTTATTAATGGTGTAGACTATATTACATGGATTTATTAATGGTGTCGACTATATTACATGGATTTAATAATGGTGTAGACTATATTACATGGATATATTCATGGTGTAGACTATATTACATGGATTTATTCATGGTGTAGACTATATTACATGGATTTAATAATGGTGTAGACTATAATACATGGATTTAATAATGGTGTAGACTATATTACATGGATTTAATAATGGTGTAGACTATATTACATGGATTTAATAATGGTGTAGACTATATTACATGGATTTAATAATGGTGTAGACTATATTACATGGATTTAATAATGGTGTAGACTATATTACATGGATTTAATAATGGTGTAGACTATATTACATGGATTTATTAATGGTGTCGACTATATTACATGGATTTATTGATGGTGTAGACTATATTACATGGATTTAATATTGGTGTAGACTATATTACATGGATATATTCATGGTGTAGACTATATTACATGGATTTATTCATGGTGTAGACTATATTACATGGATTTAATAATGGTGTAGACTATATTACATGGATTTAATAATGGTGTAGACTATATTACATGGATTTAATAATGGTGTAGACTATATTACATGGATTTATTCATGGTGTAGACTATATTACATGGATTTATTGATGGTGTAGACTATATTACATGGATTTATTGATGGTGTAGACTATATTACATGGATTTAATAATGGTGTAGACTATATTACATGGATTTAATAATGGTGTAGACTATATTACATGGATTTAATAATGGTGGAGACTATATTACATGGATTTAATAATGGTGTAGACTATATTACATGGATTTAATAATGGTGTAGACTATATTACATGGATTTAATAATGGTGCAGACTATATTACATGGATTTAGTAATGGTGTAGACTATATTACATGGATTTATTCATGGTGTAGACTATATTACATGGATTTATTCATGGTGTAGACTATATTACATGGATTTAATAATGGTGTAGACTATATTACATGGGTTTAATATTGGTGTAGACTATATTACATGGATTTATTCATGGTGTAGACTATATTACATGGATTTAATAATGGTGTAGACTATATTACATGGATTTAATAATGGTGTAGACTATATTACATGGATTTAATAATGGTGTAGACTATATTACATGGATTTAATAATGGTGTAGACTATATTACATGGATTTATTCATGGTGTAGACTATATTACATGGATTTATTCATGGTGTAGACTATATTACATGGATTTATTGATGGTGTAGACTATATTACATGGATTTAATAATGGTGTAGACTATATTACATGGATTTAATAATGGTGTAGACTATTACATGGATTTAATAATGGTGTAGACTATATTACATGGATTTAATAATGGTGTAGACTATATTACATGGATTTAATAATGGTGTAGACTATATTACATGAATTTATTAATGGTGTAGACTATATTACATTGATTTAATAATGGTGTAGACTATATTACATGGATTTAATAATGGTGTAGACTATATTACATGGGTTTAATAATGGTGTAGACTATATTACATGGATTTATTAATGGTGTAGACTATATTACATGGATTTAATAATGGTGTAGACTATATTACATGGATTTATTAATGGTGTAGACTATATTACATGGATTTAATAATGGTGTAGACTATATTACATGGAGCAGCGTGTGTGGAGGCCTGGAGATGCTGAACATGGTTCATTAACACTTAGTTACCGTGAGACCGGCTGTTATTTACATGACAATCACTGGCTGACAACATGTAATGACCGCCACAGCCCCTGTGTGTAACCGTGTGTGTGACCGTGTGTTTAAGCGTGTGATAGTATGGGGGTGTGTGTGTAACCGTGTGTGTGTAACCGTGTGTAAGCGTGTGTTTAAGCAAGTGATAGTATGGGGGGGGGGGGGTGTGTGTGTGTGTGTGTGTGATAGTATGGGTGTGTGTGTGTAATAGTATGTGTGTGTGTGTGTGTGTGTGTGTGTGTGTGTGTGTGTGATAGTATGGGTGTGTGTGTGTGTGTGTGTGATAGTATGGGTGTGTGTGTGTGTGTGTGTGTGTGTGTGTGATAGTATGGGTGTGTGTCTGTGTGTATGGGTGTTTGTGTGTGTGTGTGTGTGTGTGAGTGATAGTATGGGTGTGTGTCAGTGTGTGTGTGTGTTTGTGTGTGTGTGTGTGTGTGAGTGATAGTATGGGTGTGTGTCTGTGTGTATGGGTGTTTGTGTGTGTGTGTGTGTGAGTGATAGTATGGGTGTGTGTCTGTGTGTATGGGTGTTTGTGTGTGTGTGTGTGTGTGTGAGTGATAGTATGGGTGTGTGTCAGTGTGTATTGAGCCCTTCTCTCTGTGTGTCTAGGTGCTGTGTGAAGACATCACTAAGGAACACATTGATGCCATCATCTCTGACCTGCTACACCTCTACGACATGGAGGCCAAATGTACCTGAGGGGGGAGGCCGTGCGTGTGTGTGTGTGCGTGTGTGTGTGTGTGCGTGTGTGTGTGCGTGCGTGCGCGCGTGCGTGCGTGCGTGCGTGTGTGTGTGTGTGTGTTCACTACTTTCTGTACTCTGAAGAACTGAACTGTTTCATCTTTTTGATAATAAATGTTAAATCAAGAGTTAATACATAACAGGTTTAGTTACGAACTCCACTCACCTGATTGTCTAGGTCTTAGTTGGACACGGATTAAAGGGAATTAACCAGGCACACGGCCCTCCATGAATTAAAGGGAATTAACCAGACACACGGCCCTCCATGAATTAAAGGGAATTAATCAGCAGACACACGGCCCTCCATGAATTAAAGGGAATTAACCAGACACACGGCCCTCCATGAATTAAAGGGAATTAACCAGACACACGGCCCTCCATGAATTAAAGGGAATTAACCAGACACACGGCCCTCCATGAATTAAAGGGAATTAACCAGGCACACGGCCCTCCATGAATTAAAGGGAATTAACCAGACACACGGCCCTCCATGAATTAAAGGGAATTAACCAGGCACACGGCCCTCCATGAATTAAAGGGAATTAACCAGACACACGGCCCTCCATGAATTAAAGGGAATTAATCAGCAGACACACGGCCCTCCATGAATTAAAGGGAATTAACCAGCAGACACACGGCCCTCCATGAATTAAAGGGAATTAACCAGACACACGGCCCTCCATGAATTAAAGGGAATTAATCAGCAGACACACGGCCCTCCATGAATTAAAGGGAATTAACCAGACACACGGCCCTCCATGAATTAAAGGGAATTAACCAGACACACGGCCCTCCATGAATTAAAGGGAATTAACCAGACACACGGCCCTCCATGAATTAAAGGGAATTAACCAGACACACGGCCCTCCATGAATTAAAGGGAATTAACCAGACACACGGCCCTCCATGAATTAAAGGGAATTAACCAGCAGACACAAGGCCCTCCACGAATTGAGTTTGACACCCATGGTCTATAATGTTTGCATCCAAATAAAACAAACAATAAGCAGCTCTCTCTCCTGTCCTCTCTTTCTCTCTCTTCTCTTTCTTTCCCTGTCTTTTTATTATGATTAACGAGGGGTTCCGTATTCTCTGCATTGATCAACTATAAGGTTTGAAGAGTGGTACTGGAAAGAGAGAGAGAGAGAGAGAGTAAGGCGTCCGCATGCTAACATGTTCGCCACACTAATTTTTTCTCTCGAGGCAAGCTGAAGTCTAGCCGAAATCTATGCCCCCCTCGTCTGTGATTGGTCAACAGTAGGGGGGGATTTATTGATGATGACTTGGACAATCATGACCTGTTACGGTACCAACAGCTTCTGTAGTTCCTTCCTTAAAAAAACGATGTCAAATATAGGCCTATTCATCATTTATCAAGGTAGGCTCAACAGTTGAATTAATCGAAACAATTTTATGGCACCTTCAAGGCATGGATGAAGTGTTTCTCCCTCTTCCTCCGTCTCCTTCACCTCATCCTCCAGCTGTCGACAGGCAACGCTAATATGCAAGGGGACAACGTTCATCATCAGGATCAATATCAACATCTGGACGGTAAAGGGTTTATCTCATTATCTGTTGCTTTTAGTGGATTCCACGTGCGTTAACGGGATTCTGCCTCCCTCCTGACGCTGTCCGGGAGCTCAGCCTGCACGGTGAGTCGGCGGCGTGTAGGCGTCCGGTGATCAGTGGTGTAGCAGGTGAGGGAGCGCAAAAAAAATGAATTGCGTCGTGATTAACTTAATTAAAGTTGGTACCGAGAGATGCAGCCAATTGAATAGCCTATCATTTAGAATATACATAAAATGCATCTTCCAATTGGTCTATTTTTAAAACCCTCAAACACCAAAGTTAGACATATCTCATTTAAAAATAGGCCAGCATCACAGTCCATCGTGAATGATAGGCAAATTCTTCACGTTCAACGTCCAAACTGCATCTCCATGCCAGTGATTTGATTTGTTACATGGAAATATGCATTTAGATATGAAATGATTGTTTCGTGAGCGAATTAGAGCAGATGGTGTTAACAAACTATTAGCCTTTTTTGTAAGTCAAAGCAGATATCCTGCCTAGTGGCTCATTCTGTTGAGTTTTGGCGCATGATTAAAAAAAGGAATGTGACTATTCAGCTTCAACTAACGATCCTAAAATCTCAATTAGAAATCAGCTGTTGTGGGTGTAAGAGTAACGTTATAGGCCTGTTATATACTATGCTGTTATATTCAGTTCTTTCATGGTGTTAAAGAAGTTGAACCAACGTGTGATGCTGAAGGATAGCCCTGCCATTCGGCCAGTTCAGGAATAAACAACAGTAGTGTGCAGTAGACTATAGTCTAATAGGGCCCCCCACTACGGGGTATTACTAGTTATAGACTATAGGGCCCCCCCACTACGGGGTATTACTAGTTATAGTCTAATAGGGCCCACCACTACGGGGTATTACTAGTTATAGTCTAATAGGGCCCCCCACTACGGGGTATTACTAGTTATAGTCTATAGGGCCCCCCACTACGTGGTATTACTAGTTGTAGACTATAGGGCCCCCCACTACGGGGTATTACTAGTTGTAGACTATAGGGCCCCCCACTACATGGTATTACTAGTTGTAGACTATAGGGCCCCCCACTACGGGGTATTACTAGTTGTAGACTATAGGGCCCCCCCACTACGGGGTATTACTAGTTATAGACTATAGGGCCCCCCACTACGTGGTATTACTAGTTGTAGACTATAGGGCCCCCCCACTACGGGGTATTACTAGTTATAGTCTAATAGGCCCCCCCACTACGGGGTATTACTAGTTATAGTCTAATAGGGCCCCCCACTACGGGGTATTACTAGTTATAGTCTAATAGGCCCCCCCACTACGGGGTATTACTAGTTATAGTCTATAGGGCCCCCCACTACGTGGTATTACTAGTTGTAGACTATAGGGCCCCCCACTACGGGGTATTACTAGTTGTAGACTATAGGGCCCCCCACTACATGGTATTACTAGTTGTAGACTATAGGGCCCCCCACTACGGGGTATTACTAGTTGTAGACTATAGGGCCCCCCACTACGGGGTATTACTAGTTATAGTCTATAGGCCCCCCACTACGTGGTATTACTAGTTATAGACTATAGGGCCCCCCACTACGGGGTATTACTAGTTATAGACTATAGGGCCCCCCCACTACGTGGTATTACTAGTTGTAGACTATAGGGGCCCCCCACTACGGGGTATTACTAGTTATAGACTATAGGGGCCCCCCACTACGGGGTATTACTAGTTATAGTCTAATAGGGCCCCCCACTACGGGGTATTACTAGTTATAGTCTAATAGCCCCCCCCCCACTACGGGGTATTACTAGTTATAGTCTAATAGGGCCCCCCACTACGTGGTATTACTAGTTGTAGTCTAATAGGCCCCCCCACTACGGGGTATTACTAGTTATAGTCTAATAGGGCCCCCCACTACGTGGTATTACTAGTTGTAGACTATAGGGGCCCCCCACTACGGGGTATTACTAGTTATAGTCTATAGGCCCCCCCACTACGGGGTATTACTAGTTGTAGACTATAGGGCCCCCCCACTACGTGGTATTACTAGTTGTAGACTATAGGGCCCCCCACTACCGGGTATTACTAGTTGTAGACTATAGGGCCCCCCCACTACGTGGTATTACTAGTTGTAGACTATAGGGCCCCCCACTACGGGGTATTACTAGTTGTAGACTATAGGGCCCCCCCACTACGGGGTATTACTAGTTGTAGACTATAGGGCCCCCCACTACGGGGTATTACTAGTTGTAGACTATAGGGCCCCCCACTACGGGGTATTACTAGTTATAGTCTAATAGGGCCCCCCACTACGGGGTATTACTAGTTGTAGACTATAGGGCCCCCCACTACGTGGTATTACTAGTTACAGTCTAATAGGGCCCCCCACTACGTGGTATTAATAGTTGTAGACTATAGGGCCCCCACTACGGGGTATTACTAGTTATAGTCTATAGGGCCCCCCACTACGTGGTATTAATAGTTGTAGGCTATAGGGCCCCCCACTACGGGGTATTACTAGTTGTAGACTATAGGGCCCCCACTACGGGGTATTACTAGTTATAGTCTATAGGGCCCCCCACTACGTGGTATTACTAGTTGTAGACTATAGTCTAATAGGGCCCCCCACTACGGGGTATTACTAGGTGCTATAGTCTAATAGGGCCCCCCACTACGTGGTATTACTAGTTATAGTCTAATAGGCCCCCCCACTACGGGGTATTACTAGTTGAAGGCTATAGGGCCCCCCCACTACGTGGTATTAATAGTTGTAGACTATAGGGCCCCCCACTACGTGGTATTACTAGTTGTAGACTATAGGGCCCCCCACTACGTGGTATTACTAGTTGTAGACTATAGGGGCCCCCCACTACGGGGTATTACTAGTTATAGTCTATAGGCCCCCCCACTACGGGGTATTACTAGTTGTAGACTATAGGGCCCCCCCACTACGTGGTATTACTAGTTGTAGACTATAGGGCCCCCCACTACCGGGTATTACTAGTTGTAGACTATAGGGCCCCCCCACTACGTGGTATTACTAGTTGTAGACTATAGGGCCCCCCACTACGGGGTATTACTAGTTGTAGACTATAGGGCCCCCCCACTACGGGGTATTACTAGTTGTAGACTATAGGGCCCCCCACTACGGGGTATTAATAGTTGTAGACTATAGGGCCCCCCACTACGGGGTATTACTAGTTATAGTCTAATAGGGCCCCCCACTACGTGGTATTACTAGTTATAGACTATAGGGCCCCCCCACTACGTGGTATTACTAGTTGTAGACTATAGGGCCCCCCACTACGGGGTATTACTAGTTATAGTCTAATAGGGCCCCCCACTACGGGGTATTACTAGTTGTAGACTATAGGGCCCCCCACTACGTGGTATTACTAGTTACAGTCTAATAGGGCCCCCCACTACGTGGTATTAATAGTTGTAGCAGCTATAGGGCCCCCCACTACATGGTATTACTAGTTGTAGACTATAGGGCCCCCCACTACGGGGTATTACTAGTTATAGTCTATAGGGCCCCCCACTACGTGGTATTACTAGTTGTAGACTATAGTCTAATAGGGCCCCCCACTACGGGGTATTACTAGTTATAGTCTAATAGGGCCCCCCACTACGGGGTATTACTAGTTATAGTCTAATAGGGCCCCCCACTACGTGGTATTACTAGTTGTAGACTATAGGGGCCCCCCACTACGGGGTATTACTAGTTGTAGACTATAGGGCCCCCCACTACGGGGTATTACTAGTTGTAGACTATAGGGCCCCCCACTACGGGGTATTACTAGTTATAGTCTAATAGGGCCCCCCACTACGGGGTATTACTAGTTATAGTCTAATAGGCCCCCCCACTACGGGGTATTACTAGTTGTAGACTATAGGGCCCCCACTACTGGTCTAGGCCCCCCCACTACGGGGTATTACTAGTTATAGTCTAATAGGGCCCCCCACTACGGGGTATTACTAGTTGTAGACTAATAGGGCCCCCCCACTACGTGGTATTACTAGTTGTAGACTATAGGGCCCCCCCACTACGGGGTATTACTAGTTGTAGACTATAGGGCCCCCCCACTACGGGGTATTACTAGTTATAGTCTAATAGGGCCCCCCACTACGTGGTATTACTAGTTGTAGACTATAGGGCCCCCCCACTACGTGGTATTAGTAGTTGTAGACTATAGGGCCCCCCCACTACGGGGTATTACTAGTTGTAGACTATAGGGCCCCCCACTACGGGGTATTACTAGTTGTAGACTATAGGGCCCCCCCACTACGGGGTATTACTAGTTGTAGACTATAGGGCCCCCCACTACGGGGTATTACTAGTTATAGTCTAATAGGGCCCCCCCACTACGGGGTATTACTAGTTGTAGACTATAGGGCCCCCCCACTACGGGGTATTACTAGTTGTAGACTATAGGGCCCCCCACTACGTGGTATTACTAGTTGTAGACTATAGGGCCCCCCACTACGGGGTATTAGTAGTTGTAGACTATAGGGCCCCCCACTACGGGGTATTACTAGTTGTAGACTATAGGGCCCCCCACTACGGGGTATTACTAGTTGTAGACTATAGGGCCCCCCACTACGGGGTATTACTAGTTGTAGACTATAGGGCCCCCCACTACGTGGTATTACTAGTTGTAGACTAATAGGGCCCCCCACTACGGGGTATTACTAGTTATAGTCTATAGTCTAATAGGGCCCCCCACTACGGGGTATTACTAGTTGTAGACTATAGTCTAATAGGGCCCCCCACTACGGGGTATTACTAGTTGTAGACTAATAGGGCCCCCCACTACGTGGTATTACTAGTTGCAGACTAATAGGGCCCCCCACTACGTGGTATTACTAGTTGTAGGCTATAGGGCCCCCCACTACGTGGTATTACTAGTTGTAGACTATAGGGCCCCCCACTACGGGGTATTACTAGTTGTAGACTATAGTCTAATAGGGCCCCCCACTACGGGGTATTACTAGTTGTAGACTAATAGGGCCCCCCACTACGGGGTATTACTAGTTGTAGACTATAGGGCCCCCCACTACGTGGTATTACTAGTTGTAGACTATAGGGCCCCCCCACTACGTGGTATTACTAGTTGTAGACTATAGTCTAATAGGCCCCCCCACTACGGGGTATTACTAGTTGTAGACTAAGAGGGCCCCCCACTACGGGGTATTACTAGTTGTAGACTATAGGGCCCCCCACTACGTGGTATTACTAGTTGTAGGCTATAGGGCCCCCCACTACGGGGTATTACTAGTTGTAGACTATAGGGCCCCCCCACTACGGGGTATTACTAGTTGTAGACTAAGAGGGCCCCCCACTACGGGGTATTACTAGTTGTAGACTATAGGGCCCCCCACTACGGGGTATTACTAGTTGTAGACTATAGGGCCCCCCACTACGGGGTATTACTAGTTGTAGACTATAGGGCCCCCCACTACGTGGTATTACTAGTTGTAGACTATAGGGCCCCCCACTACGGGGTATTACTAGTTGTAGACTATAGGGCCCCCCACTACGTGGTATTACTAGTTGTAGACTATAGGGCCCCCCACTACGGGGTATTACTAGTTGTAGACTAATAGGGCCCCCCCACTACGTGGTATTACTAGTTATAGACTATAGGGCCCCCCCACTACGTGGTATTACTAGTTGTAGACTATAGGGCCCCCCCACTACGTGGTATTACTAGTTGTAGACTATAGTCTAATAGGGCCCCCCACTACGTGGTATTAATAGTTGTAGACTATAGGGCCCCCCACTACGTGGTATTACTAGTTGTAGACTATAGGGCCCCCCCACTACGTGGTATTACTAGTTGTAGACTATAGGGCCCCCGCACTACGTGGTATTACTAGTTGAAGGCTATAGGGCCCCCCCACTACGGGGTATTACTAGTTGATAGTCTATAGGGCCCCCCCACTACGTGTTATTACTAGTTGTAGACTATAGTCTAATAGGGCCCCCCACTACGTGGTATTACTAGTTGTAGACTATAGGGCCCCCCACTACGGGGTATTACTAGTTGTAGACTATAGGGCCCCCCACTACGGGGTATTACTAGTTATAGTCTAATAGGGCCCCCCTCTACGGGGTATTACTAGTTGCAGACTATAGTCTAACACCAAACTGGACGCGCCTGCATGCACTATCACATGCATGTTGATTTTTGTCCCCCCAGACCAGACATGATCAGGTCACACAGGTTGAAATATCAAAACAAACTCTGAACCAATTATATTAATTTGGGGACAGGTCGAAAAGCATTAAACATTTATGGCAATTTGCTGTTGCTAGCTAATTTATGCGGGGATATAAACATTGGGTTGTTATTTTACCTGAAATGCACAAGGTCCTCTACTCTGACAATTAATCCACAGTTAAAACGTTAAACCGAATTCCTTTCCTGTCATCTCTCCTTCCTCACGCTTCTTTTTTACTTCTTTGGACTTTAAGACATCAGTATAGAGGCAAAGTGGAGTCTCAATTCAACGGCTCAGACACGAGACGTATGTGGCAGGGTCTACAGACAATCACGGACTACAAAGGGAAAACCAGCCACGTCACGGACTTTGACGTTTTACTTCCGGACAAGTTAAACACCTTCTTCGCCCGCTTTGAGGACAACACAGTGCCACGAATGCGGCCTGCTACCAAGGACTGTGGGACCTCCTTCTCCGTGGCCGACGTGAGTAAGACATTTAAGCGTGTTAACCCTCGCAAGGCTGCCGGCCCAGACGGCATCGATAGCCGCGTCCTCAGAGCATGTGCAGACCAGCTGGCTGGAGTGTTATTCAATCTCTCCCTATCTGAGGCTGCTGTCCCCACATGCTTTAAGATGGCCACCATTGTTCGTGTACCCAAGAAAGCCAAGGTAACTGAACTAAATTATTATCGCGCTGTAGCACTCACTTCTGTCATCATGAAGTGCTTTGAGAGACTAGTCAAGGATCATATCCTCTACCTTACCTGACGCCCTAGACCCAACCGCAGGGCTCTCCAGAGGCTGACCTCGCCTTCTGGATGATAGCGGGGTGAACAGGCCGTGGCTCGGGTGGTTGTTGTCCTTGATTATCTTTTTGGCCTTCCTGTGACATCGGGTGGTGTAGGTGTCCTGGAGGGCAGGTAGTTTGCCCCTGGTGATGCGTTGTGCAGACCACAGCACTCGTACAGGTGCATCAAAGCGTGGACCGAGAGACTGGGGAAAAACAGGCTTCTATCTTACGGCTATTAGACTGTTAAATAGCCATCACTAGCACAGAGAGGCTGCTGCCCTATATACATAGACTTGAAATCACTGGCCACTTTAATAATGGAACACTAGTCACTTTAATAATGTTTACATATTTTGCATTACTCATCTCATATGTACAGTTGAAGTCGGAAGTTTACATACACCTTAGCCAAATACATTTAAACTCAGTTTTTCACAATTCCTGACATTTAATCCTAGTAAAAATGTCCTGTTTTAGGTCAGTTAGGATCACCACTTTATTTTAAGAATGTGAAATGTCAGAATAATAGTATAATTATTTATTTCAGCTTTTATTTCTTTCATCACTTTCCCAGTGGGTCTGAAGTTTACACTCAATTAGTATTTGGTAGCATTGCCTTTAAATTGTTTAACTTGAGTCAAACGTTTTGGGTAGCCTTCCACAAGCTTCCCACAATAAGTTGGGTGAATTTTGGCCCATTCCTCCTGACAAAGCTGGTGTAACTGAGTCAGGTTTGTAGGCCTCCTTGCTCGCACATGCTTTTTCAGTTCTGCCCACACATTTTCTATAGGATTGAGGTCAGGGCTTTGTGATGGCCACTCCAATACCTTGACTTTGTTGTCCTTAAGCCATTTTGCCACAACTTTGGAAGTATGCTTGGGGTCATTGTCCATTTGGAAGACCCATTTGTGACCAAGCTTTAACTTCCTGACTGATGTCTTGAGATGTTGCTTCAATAAATCCACATAATTTTCCTACCTCATGATACCATTTATTTTGTGAAGTGCACCAGTCCCTCCTGCAGCAAAGCACCCCCACAACATGATGCTGCCACCCCTATGCTTCACGGTTGGGATGGTGTTCTTTGGCTTGCAAGCCTACCCCTTTTTCCTCCAAACATAACGATGGTCATTATGGCCAAACAGTTCTATTTTTGTTTCATCACACCAGAGGACATTTCTCCAAAAAGTACAATCTTTGTCCCCATGTGCAGTTGCAAACCGTAGTCTGGCTTTTTTATGGCGGTTTTGGAGCAGTGGCTTCTTCCTTGCTGAGCGGCCTTTCAGGTTATGTCGATATAGGACTCGTTTTACTGTGGATATAGATACTTTTGTACCTGTTTCCTCCAGTAGCTTCACAAGGTCCTTTGCAGTAGTTCTGGGATTGATTTGCTCTTTTCGCACCAAAGTACGTTCTTCTCTAGGAGACAGAATGCGTCTCCTTCCTGAGCGGTATGATGGCTGCGTGGTCCCATGGTGTTTATACTTGCGTACTAGTGTTTGTCCAGATGAACGTGGTACCTTCAGGTGTTTGGAAATTGCTTGCAAGGATGAACCAGACTTTTTGGTGAGGTCTTGGCTGATTTCTTTTGATTTTCCCATGATGTCAAGCAAAGAGGCACTGAGTTTGAAGGTAGGCCTTGAAATACATCCACAGGTACACCTCCAATTGACTCAAATGATGTAAATTAGCCTATCAGAAGTTTCTAAAGCCATGACATCATTTTCTGGAATATTCCAAGCTGTTTAAAGGCACAGTCAACTTTGTGTATGTAAACTTCTGACCCACTGGAATTGTGATACAGTGAATTATAAGTGAAATAATCTGTAAACAATTGTTGGAAGAATTACGTGTCATGCACAAAGTAGATGTCCTAACCAACTTGCCAAAACTATAGTTTGTTAACAAGACATTTGTGGAGTGGTTGAAAAACGAGTTTTAATAACTCCAACCTAAGTGTATGTAAACTTCCGACTTCAGCTGTGTTCTATTCTACTGTATCTTAGTCTGACATCGCTCGTCCAAATATGTATATATTCTTAATTCCATTCCTTTACTTATATGTGTGTATAAGGTATTTGTTGTGAAATTGTTAGATACTACTGCACTGTTGGAGCTAGGAACACAAGCATTTCACTACACCTGCAATAACATCTGCTAAACACGTGTATGGACCAATACAATTTGATTTGAAAATAGGTCTGCATAGAACAATGCTGGGAGTAGAGAGAGAGAGAAGGATGGAGGTGAGAGAGAGAATGAGGGAAGAGAGAGAGAGAAACCAGAATAAGGTAGATGGAGATCTCTAGAGAAGGAGGAAGCGAAGGAGAAGTGGATGAAATGATACATGGAACAGAAAGTAGCACGTCTATAATAAATTCACCTCTAGTTCTGAAGGCTGGAGTTGCTCAGGTGACCAAAGTCCACAATTTGTGATTGGCTGTTACATGAAACAACTAATAGCAAGTTAAACATTTCCCAATTGCAGGTGCTTTGTAACTAGCCTCTCTCGCCCTATTTCTCTCTTCTCTCTCTCTCTATTTCTCTCCCTCTGTCTGTCTCTCTCTCTCTATTTCTCTCTCTCTCTCTCTGTCTCTCTCTACTCTGTCTCTCTGTCTCTGTCTCTCTACTCTCTCTCTCTCTCTGTCTCTCTCTCTCTCTCTCTCTCTCTCTCTCTCTGTCTCTCTACTCTCTCTCTCTCTCTGTCTCTCTGTCTCTCTCTCTCTCTCTCTCTCTCTCTGTCTCTCTCTCTGTCTCTCTCTCTCTCTCTCTCTCTCTCTGTCTCTCTCTCTCTCTCTCTCTCTCTCCCTCTCTCTCTCTCTCTCTCTCTCTCCCTCTGTCCCTCTCTCCAGGTTACTCTTCGTCCATCCCTCTATCCTTTCATGGACGTGCTGATTGGGTGCGGCTGACAGAAACAAGGGAGGAGTGGAATGGCCACAGAGACGGGGAATGCTGGACTGACCCCTCTCCTCACCTTTCCCCCACTGGTTAGCTGACACTGATGAAAGTCTGTATTTAAGACTTATGTCTGAAATAAAGGACGAAGGGCCTGGAAACAGAAGAGAGAGAACCAAACCACAGTGTATGTCAGTCATAATGTCTACCGTTGTGACCAAGGGAGCGATGGTTAACAGTGCTGTAGAGTTCTACAGTGAAGGTACATTTACATTTTTAGTCATTTAGCAGATGCTCTAATCCAGAGCGACTTACAGTAGTGAATGAATACATTTCATACATTTTTTTTTCTCCCCGTACTGGTCCCCCGTGGGAATCGAACCCACAACCCTGGCGTTGCAAACACCATGCTCTAACAACTGAGCCACACGGGACCATAGTTGCTGGTGTAACAGAATTTTAGGTCTGACTAATGAGGGGGGGGGGGGGGGGTAGGAAGGAGGAGGGTAACCGTGCTGCAGGGGGAGATTTTGGGGCGATGGTGGAGGAGCTCGGGGATCTGATGGAGCTCAGTGGAGGGGATACAGGGGCAGTACGGAGACTAGGCTGCTCAACAACACTACTGACGGTACGGTGGGAGGGAATGTGTGTTGTTTGGCTAGTTGACAGCTTCAGTTTATCAACACGGAGCAACGTTACTGTATCAAAACACCATGTCTCACACTAAAAATATTTTATTTACATAAGTATTCACACCCTTTGCTATGAGACTTGAAATTGAGCTCAGGTGCATCCTGTTTCCATTGATCATCCTTGAGATGTTTCTACAACTTGATTGGAGTCCACCTGTGGTAAATTCAATTGATTGGACATGATTTGGAAAGGCACACACCTGTCTTTATAAGGTCCCACAGTTGGCAGTGTGTGTCAGAGAACCAAGCCATGAGGTCGAAGGAATTATCTGTAGAGCTCCGAAACAGGATTGTGTCGAGGTACAGATCTGGGGAAGGGTACCAAAACATTTCTGCAGCTTTGAAGGTCCCCAAGAACACAGTGGCCTCCACCATTCCAAAATGGAAGAAGTTTGAAACCACTGAGCAATCGGCGAAGAAGGGCCTTGGTCATGGAGATGACCGAGAACCCGATGGTCACTCTGACAGAGCTCCAGAGTTCCTCTGTGGAGATGGGAGAACCTTCCAGATGTCAACCATCTCTGCAGCACTCCACCAATCAGGCCTTTATGGTAGAGTGGCCAGGCAGAAACCTCTCCTCAGTAAAAGGTACATGACAGCCCGCTTGGAGTTTGCCAAAAGGCAACAAAAGACTCTCAGATCATGAGAAACCAGATTCTCCGGTCTGATGAAACTAAGATTGAACACAATGTGGAAAAAGTCAAGGGGTCTCTCTGTGCTTTGCTCCGTTCATCTTTCCATCGATCCCGACTAGTCTCCCAGTCCCTGCCGTTGAAAAACATCCCCACAGCATGATGCTGCCTCCACCATGCTTCACCGTAGGGATGGAGCCAGGTTTCCTCCAGACGTGACGCCTTGCATTCAGGCCAAAGAGTTAGCCGCGGGGCAGGTGGGTTGACTCATAGCCGCGGGGCAGGTGGGGTGACTCATAGCCGCGGGGCAGGTGGGGTGACTCATAGCCGCGGGGCAGGTGGGTTGACTCGTAGCCACGGGGCAGGTGGGTGGACTCGTAGCCACGGGGCAGGTGGGGTGACTCGTAGCCGCGGGGCAGGTGGGGTGACTCGTAGCCGCGTCGCAGGTGGGTTGACTCGTAGCCACGGGGCAGGTGGGTTGACTCATAGCCACGGGGCAGGTGGGTTGACTCATAGCCACGGGGCAGGTGGGTTGACTCATAGCCACGGGGCAGGTGGGTTGACTCATAGCCACGGGGCAGGTGGGTTGACTCATAGCCACGGGGCAGGTGGGTTGACTCATAGCCACGGGGCAGGTGGGTTGACTCATAGCCACGGGGCAGGTGGGTTGACTCATAGCGGGGCAGGTGGGTTGACTCATAGCGGGGCAGGTGGGTTGACTCGGCCACGGGGCAGGTGGGTTGACTCGGCCGCGGGGCAGGTGGGTTGACTCAGCCACGGGGCAGGTGGGTGGACTCATAGTGGGGCAGGTGGGTGGACTCATAGCCGCGGGGCAGGTGGGTGGACTCATAGTGGGGCAGGTGGGTTGACTCATAGCGGGGCAGGTGGGTTGACTCATAGCCGCGGGTCAGGTGGGTGGACTCATAGCCGCGGGTCAGGTGGGTTGACTCCTAGCGGGGCAGGTGGGTTGACTCATAGCGGGGCAGGTGGGTTGACTCGTAGCCGCGGGGCAGGTGGGTTGACTCGTAGCCACGGGGCAGGTGGGTTGACTCATAGCGGGGCAGGTGGGTTGACTCATAGCCACGGGGCAGGTGGGTTGACTCATAGCGGGGCAGGGGGGTTGACTCGTAGCCGCGGGGCAGGTGGGTTGACTCGTAGCCACGGGGCAGGTGGGTTGACTCGTAGCCACGGGGCAGGTGGGTTGACTCGTAGCCACGGGGCAGGTGGGTTGACTCGTAGCCACGGGGCAGGTGGGTTGACTCGTAGCCACGGGGCAGGTGGGTTGACTCGTAGCCGCGGGGCAGGTGGGTTGACTCATGGTGGGTTGAGGGTCGTGAAATATTGTGCGGATGAAGGGCAGGCGGGCGCTAGTCAGGTTGAATCATTTGTACACAGCTAAAGAAAATAGATTTTAATATAATTTCATACCTTGAGTATTAACATGATCACATCTGTGTGGGAACTTGGGAAAAGATGCCCGGAATTAAACAATTATTTTGCTGAATTTGTGGTATTAGTCTGGGAGTTGGAAATCATTGGCCCGTTACCCCGTTTAGATGTTAGGTGATACAGTCAATGTTTACTTTTAATTTGGGCTACGACAGTATTACAAGTCAGTACTTTTGACACTTTAAATCTGAAGGGCATCAAAGGTAATGTGCAGCAGAGATCACGTCCCCCCCCCCCCCCCCAAGAGGTCTGCGCTGCTTGGGCATTGTAGAGGGAAACAAGTGTCCCAGAGAGTCATATGTTGTAGCTTAAAACACCACAAAGTAGTTTCTCAGAAACACATCTACCAGAGGTTACTGACCTATGGATCAAGTACAATTTGTGTTTTGTTTCTCACAACCAATTTTCTAAAATCAGGCAACCCCTAGTTTGTGAAACGCTGTATTAGTCAGACCTAAAATTCTGTTACACCAGCAACTACGGTCCCGTGTGGCTCAGTTGGTAGAGCATGGTGTTTGCAACGCCAGGGTTGTGGGTTCGATTCCCACGGGGGACCAGTACGAAAAAAGAAATGTATGCATGCATTCACTACTGTAAGTCGCTCTGGATAAGAGCGTCTGCTAAATGACTAAAATGTAACTACGCCGATGTGCATATTGTTGACCAATTCCACAGAACATACCAGAATGTAACTACGCCGATGGTTCAGAGCGCTTTAGAAACGCCGTGACATGAGATCACTTGATACTAGTACTTAGCTGATGTCATTGTTCATTTAGGTAGAACATCAAAACCAGTATTTATTTTACCCACAACCGTCATCTGAAATCAGCAGTGAAGCTCAGAATAATGGAAGACAAACTCAGGTCAGTTTTATATTCAACAATTCACTTTTATTGACTAGTTGTTCTTCCATCATGTCTCTGATGCCACTGTGCTTTTCCAGAACGTCTGTAGTCGGGGCGTCTAGACGGCGTGAATCTTCTTCCAGCGAGCCAGAGGACCAGTCGAGGGGATGTACTTCACCCCACAGCCATCAGGAATCACACGCTTTTCAGCCATCATTTGATCGAAGTCCACGGCATTGAACTTAGTGAAGCCGTATTTCTTAGACATGTGGATCTGAGAGAGAAGAGAGAGAGCGAGGAGAGAGAGAGCAGGGAGAGAGAGAGAGGAGAGAGGAGAGAGAGGGAGAGAGAGAAGGGAGAGAGGAGAGAGAGGAGAGAGAGGAGAGAGAGGAGAGAGAAGAGAGAGAGCAGGGAGAGAGAAGAGAGAGAGCAGGGTGAGAGAAGGGAGAGAGAGAGGGGGAGAGAGAGAGAAGAGAGCGAGAGAAGGGAGAGAGGGAGAGGAGAGAGAGAGGAGAGAGAGAGGAGAGAGAGAGAGAGGAGAGAGAGAGAAGAGAGAGAGAGGAGGGAGAGAGAGAGAGGAGAGAGAGAGGAGGGAGAGAGAAGGGAGAGAGAGAGAGAGAGGAGAGAGAGAGGAGGGAGAGAGAGAGGAGAGAGAGAGGAGAGAGAGAAGGGAGAGAGAAGAGAGAGAGTAATCAGACGTCATCCAGAGGTAACCATGTTTCTCAGTGAAGGAAATACAGCTCGTTTTGTCTCAGCGGTCCCTTAAAGGGGCCAGCACCTCCCAGCTGACCTCATACACAACCACAGAGTCACTGTCTGCAGCCATTGAACACCAGAACCGCACTGCAGCGGGACCGGTCGGCTTCATGTGCTGCAGAGGTCTAACAGCTCACAATGAGTGTTTTAAAAACTCATCTCTATACATTCACACAACGATCGACACCAGTTCTCTCAGTGTGTAGCTACTCATACAAGTGTCTTTGAAATGTATATATACCTTCTGGCGCCCGGGGAACTTGAACTTGGCTCTGCGGAGAGCCTCGATAATGTGCTCCTTGTTACTGGCCTTGGTGCGGACAGACATGATCACCTGACCGATTCGAACACGGGCCACTGTGCCCAGGGGTTTACCGAAAGCACCCCTCATCCCCGTCTGGAGCCTAGAAACACACAACCACGGTTCATTAATACAGACACACAACACATCACTGACAATGAACAGTTACTGCGCTTTACAGCAGCAGGCAAGCAGAGACCAGAGCGCTTTACAGCAGAGACCAGAGCGCTTTACAGCAGAGACCAGAGCGCTTTGCAAGCAGAGACCAGAGCGCTTTACAGCAGCAAGCAGAGACCAGAGCGCTTTACAGCAGCAAGCAGAGACCAGAGCGCTTTGCAGCAGCAAGCAGAGACCAGAGCGCTTTACAGCAGCAAGCAGAGACCAGAGCGCTTTACAGCAGCAAGCAGAGACCAGAGCGCTTTACAGCAGCAAGCAGAGACCAGAGCGCTTTACAGCAGAGACCAGAGCGCTTTACAGCAGAGACCAGAGCGCTTTACAGCAGAGACCAGAGCGCTTTACAGCAGAGACCAGAGCGCTTTACAGCAGAGACCAGAGCGCTTTACAGCAGCAAGCAGAGACCAGAGCGCTTTACAGCAGAGACCAGAGCGCTTTGCAAGCAGAGACCAGAGCGCTTTACAGCAGAGACCAGAGCGCTTTACAGCAGCAAGCAGAGACCAGAGCGCTTTACAGCAGAGACCAGAGCGCTTTACAGCAGAGACCAGAGCGCTTTACAGCAGCAAGCAGAGACCAGAGCGCTTTACAGCAGAGACCAGAGCGCTTTACAGCAGCAAGCAGAGACCAGAGCGCTTTACAGCAGAGACCAGAGCGCTTTACAGCAGCAAGCAGAGACCAGAGCGCTTTACAGCAGAGACCAGAGCGCTTTACAGCAGAGACCAGAGCGCTTTACAGCAGCAAGCAGAGACCAGAGCGCTTTACAGCAGAGACCAGAGCGCTTTACAGCAGCAAGCAGAGACCAGAGCGCTTTACAGCAGAGACCAGAGCGCTTTACAGCAGAGACCAGAGCGCTTTACAGCAGAGACCAGAGCGCTTTACAGCAGAGACCAGAGCGCTTTACAGCAGAGACCAGAGCGCTTTACAGCAGCAAGCAGAGACCAGAGCGCTTTACAGCAGCAAGCAGAGACCAGAGACCAGAGCGCTTTACAGCAGAGACCAGAGCGCTTTACAGCAGAGACCAGAGCCAGGGAAACTATAGCAGGAAGAAACCTGGAGAGGAAGCAGACTGAGGGTCATTTTGAATAGATTCTGGATTTACAGTAAAACATTAGTGCTAATTACCCAAATACCTCAAAAGGCCATGATCACAGCCACATGGCACCCTATTCTCTACAGGGCACTACTGTTGACCAGAGGCCTATGGCACCCTATTCTCTACAGGGCACTACTGTTGACCAGAGGCCTATGGCACCCTATTCTCTACAGGGCACTACTGTTGACCAGAGGTCTATGGGCTGGTCATTGACATGGAGCAGCACCTTGTCCATATTACCAGCCAGTCCCGGTCTACCATCCCCAGCCAGTCCCGGTCTACCATCCCCAGCCCGTCCCGGTCTACCATCCCCAGCCCGTCCCGGTCTACCATCCCCAGCCCGTCCCGGTCTACCATCCCCAGCCCAGCCAGTCCCGGTCTACCATCCCCAGCCCAGCCAGTCCCGGTCTACCATCCCCAGCCCAGCCAGTCCCGGTCTACCATCCCCAGCCCAGCCAGTCCCGGTCTACCATCCCCAGCCCAGCCAGTCCCGGTCTACCATCCCCAGCCCAGCCAGTCCCGGTCTACCATCCCCAGCCCAGCCAGTCCCGGTCTACCATCCCCAGCCCAGCCAGTCCACCATCCCCAGCCCAGCCAGTCCCGGTCTACCATCCCCAGTCAGTCCTGTTTGAACACACAGCAGCACCAGTTGTAAAGCGTTTTGTCTCAGCGGTCCCTTAAAGAGGCCAGCACCTCCCAGCTGACCTCATACACAACCACAGAGTCACTGTCTGCAGCCATTGCACACCAGAACCGCACTGCAGCGAAACCGGTCGGCTTAATAAGCTGCAGGTTTGTTTTAGGCGTTTAGAACAGGGTGCTGTACCTGTCAGCCCCAGCGCAGGACAACATCTTATTGATACGGATGACATGGAAGGGGTGCAGACGGACCCGGATGTGGAAACCATCTTTTCCACAAGTCTTCACCATGTACTTGTTGGCACAAATACGGGCTGCCTCCAGAGCTACAAGAGGAGATTTAGAAAGTAGATGAACGTGAGATTACATCCAACCTTGCCTTTCAGAAGAGAACATGTTTCTGTGATGCGTGTGCCCCCAGAGATGACCTCTGACCTCACCTTCAGAGGACAGCTGCTCGTACTCGTCAGAGACCATGTGACCACACAGAGGGAACTCATCCACCCTGGCTTTCTTCCTGCCCAGGTCAAAGATCCTGATCTTAGGATCTACAGAGCAGAGCGTACATTACATACAGGACTGGTCAGAGTTAACATTACATACAGGACTGGTCAGAGTTAACATTACATACAGGACTGGTCAGAGTTAACATTACATACAGGACTGGTCAGAGTTAACATTACATACAGGACTGGGCAGAGTTAACATTACATACAGGACTGGTCAGAGTTAACATTACATACAGGACTGGTCAGAGTTAACATTACATACAGGACTGGGCAGAGTTAACATTACATACAGGACTGGGCAGAGTTAACATTACATACAGGACTGGTCAGAGTTAACATTACATACAGGACAGGTCAGAGTTAACATTACATACAGGACTGGGCAGAGTTAACATTACATACAGGACTGGTCAGAGTTAACATTACATACAGGACTGGTCAGAGTTTACATTACATACAGGACTGGGCAGAGTTAACATTACATACAGGACAGGTCAGAGTTAACATTACATACAGGACAGGTCAGAGTTAACATTACATACAGGACTGGGCAGAGTTAACATTACATACAGGGGATAACTGACGTAGGTCGGAATGTAATTTCTTTATCCTGTTAGGGCTAGGGGGCAGCATTTGCACGTCTGGATAAAAAAAAATTACCCGATTTAATCTGGTTACTAATCCTACCCAGTAACTAGAATATGCATATACTTATTATATATGGATAGAAAACACTCTAAAGTTTCTAAAACTGTTTGAATGGTGTCTGTGAGTATAACAGAACTCATTTGGCAGGCAAAACCCTGAGACATTTTCTGACAGGAAGTGGATACCTGATGTGTTGTATTACCTTTAAACCTATCCCATTGAAAAACACAGGGGCTGAGGAATATTTTGGCACTTCCTATTGCTTCCACTAGATGTCACCAGCCTTTACAAAGTGTTTTGAGTCTTCTGGAGGGAGATCTGACCGAACAAGAGCCATGGAACGATGATGTCCCATTAGACACCTGGCGCGCGAGTTCATGTTGGGTACCCTCGTTCCAATACGTTATAAAAGAGTATGCATTCGTCCACCTTGAATATTATTCATGTTCTGGTTAAAAAAGGCCCTAATGATTTATGCTATACAACGTTTGACATGTTTGAACGAACGTAAATATATTTTTCCCCCTCGTTCATGACGAGAAGTCCGGCTGGCTTAGATCATGTGCTAACAAGACGGAGATTTTTGGACATAAATGATGAGCTTTTTTGAACAAAACTACATTCGTTATGGACCTGTGATACCTGGAAGTGACATCTGATGAAGAGAATCAAAGGTAATGGATTATTTACATAGTATTTTCGATTTTAGATCTCCCCAACATGACGGTCTAGTCTGTATCGCAACGCGTATTTTTCTGGGCGCAGTGCTCAGATTATTGCAAAGTGTGATTTCCCAGTAAGGTTATTTTTAAATCTGGCAAGTTGATTGCGTTCAAGAGATGTAAATCTATAATTCTTTAAATGACAATATAATATTTTACCAATGTTTTCTAATTTTAATTATTTAATTTGTGACGCTGACTTGACTGCCGGTTATTGGAGGGAAACGATTTCCTCAACATCAATGCCATAGTAAAACGCTGTTTTTGGATATAAATATGAACTTGATAGAACTAAAAAGGCATGCATTGTCTAACATAATGTCCTAGGAGTGTCATCTGATGGAGATTGTAAAAGGTTAGTGCATCATTTTAGCTGGTTTTATGGTTTTGGTGACCCTGTCTTTGACTTGACAAAACATTACACACAACTCTTGTAAATGTACTGTCCTAACATACTCTAAATTTATGCTTTCGCCGTAAAACCTTTTTGAAATCGTAAAACGTGGTTAGATTAAGGAGATGTTTATCTTTCAAAGGGTGTAAAACAGTTGTATGTTTGAAAAATTGGAATTTTGACATTTATTTGGATTCAAATTTGCCGCTCTTGAAATGCACCTGCTGTTGATGGAGTGCACCACGGGTGGCACGCTAGCGTCCCACCTAGCCCATAGAGGTTAAGATACCAAGCGGACGTACAAAATCAGCCAATTAGCTACTCCCTCTGTAGTTCAGCATAAACAGGTTACGACTTGTCTCAGCGGTCCCTTAAAGGGGCCAGCACCTCCCAGCTGACCTCATACACAACCACAGAGTCACTGTCTGCAGCCATTGAACACCAGAACCGCACTGCAGCGGGACCGGTCAGCTTCATGTGCTGCAGTTAAGAATAGTTGTTAAGAGTGCCGAGTAGTCGGACAGAACTAGTATTGTAACATATATATGGGCAATTTTCAGAATATTTTGTTTGTTTGTAATTATCCGTGACCAGAGAGATTATTTTCCCTTCAGGAGCCAGGAAGCATCTTTCTCATGTCAGTCAGTAACGGTGTCTAAACTATACTGTCCGAGTCAGTGAATGGTATAGATAACACAACTGGCTAGTTTACCTGTCTATAAAGAGAAGGGCGGGCTGTGCGTTGATCCTGCTCTGATTGGACAGAGTGATGGTATATCTCTTGTCTACTCATAATATCACTTTTCCTTGCATGTTTTTCGGTCTGATCAGATTTCTGCTACTATAATAACTCACACGGCGAGGACGTTTGATATCAAGCTATCAATATCTAAGCAGCAGGGCGAGGGTAGGGGAAATATGAATCGCCTACGTGCATTTGGACAGATAAAAACTTGTCCGCCCGCTGTAAGTTGATTCAGACACCTCGCGGTTCCTAACCTGCTGCTTGTTTAGTCTAGAAACGTGCAGGAAGATGTTTTGGGGTAATTTTGCGAACATCTACTTAAGCATATTTAAAAAAAGTACATTTCCCCCCCCCCCCCCCCGATGACGAGAATCATCCGATCCAACTATCAACTTACGGATATGATGAAGAGTATACAATGAAGAGTATGTCTGCACACCCCTCACTGCTTAATAAGTCACGTTTGAGTTTGTTGTCAGGGAATAACCGAGGGAGAAAAGTAAGGCAAAAGGGTTTACCAGGCACACCGCGACAGAAGCGGGACTTGGGGTAGGGCTTGTTCTTGCAGTAGCGATAGCTGAGGGGAGAGAGAGAGAGAGAGAGATGGCTTGAAACAATTATCCAGTACCAGGTCACATGCTGTCATCTTTCAATGTTTGGTTTGTCAGGCAGTTACATCAGCTGCCTTTATATTCAACACAGGAAACCGTCAACAGTGTAATTTAACCAGTCGGTTGGGTCTCAACAGTCACTTATAGAAAATAAAATGGGCCAACATCTCCCAGCTGGCCTCATACTCAGTGTCTGCTGCAATTGTACACCAGAACCACACTGGCTCAGTTGGTAGAGTATGGTGTTTGCAACGCCAGGTTTGTGGGTTCGATTCCCATGGGGGGGGGGTCCAGTACAAAAAAAAAAAATGTATTCACTACTGTAAGTCGCTCTGGATAAGAGCGTCTGCTAAATGACTAAAATGTAAATGTAGACTGCAGGTGGGTGATTAAGTTAGTTCAGTGCAAATGATACTAAGGAGGTTTACACATCTTCATGCTGTATGGTAACAGAAAATAAAACGCTATATGCTGTGTAATCACAGGCCTATGTACGATGCTAATAACCTCTATAACTATGTTCAGTTACGGACAAGCTTCATGGCTAGTTTATGCCACTAGTTAATGCCATTATGCCACCGTGTTACCTAGGTGATTGACCGTGACTTTTCGTCGACAGTGTGTAACAGACCATTTAGTTACCTAGTTATGACAGTACAAGCGTAGGTTATGCAAGTCAATTACTTGACAGCAAATATAGGTAGCTGGCTCATTAACACACACACGGTGTGGACAGATCCTCCATTTTGTATTTTCATCCAGCGACATATTTCAATGCCGAGCTAAAACAAAATTAATGTGACAAAAAAACCTCACCATCGGGCTGGCCGGCGACCCATAGCTGCAATCTGTAGAAATAACACACAAAAAACACTTATTACGAAAGGAAACTTAAGGTTTTACGATAGAAAAATGATATAATCAATATAATGTTTTGAAGAGCGGCAGACACCGCCATGTGAACACGCACTCACCGACACGAGGAAAGGAAGTTAGACAGACTTCCGGTGCGTCATATGGACGCCTCGCGTGGAGAAATAAGATTAAAAACACTCAGGTTAGATTTTTTTTAAATTTGGTTTAACACTTTTGGCGTCACACGTGAAATATGGTTAGTAATCGTGTATTTTTAAATTAAATATGGTGGCTGTAAAAATGTTTCCTCAGTAACAACTAGCCTACCGTGGAGCATTATGGGAAAGGTAGTTTTACTGGGAACACGGAACAAGCAACGTGAACAACATTCAAGAGGATCACCAAAATGTAGGATGAGATGAGGTGAGGGACGAGGAAAGTGTCGGTAAAATTAGTTTGGGTTGATGACAGTGGTGTTATTTAATAACATTTTAATTGCAAGTGAGGGCACTTGAAGCCACCAGATGGCCATGGATCAGTCCTCCTGTGAATGCAGATGGATCGGTCCTCCTGTGAATGCAGATGGATCGGTCCTCCTGTGAATGCAGATGGATCGGTCCTCCTGTGAATGCAGATGGATCAGTCCTCCTGTGAATGAATGGAATTCTACAATATTTCAATTAAAGATGCACTATGCAGAAATCAGTCCTCCTGTGAATGCAGATGGATCAGTCCTCCTGTGAATGCAGATGGATCGGTCCTCCTGTGAATGCAGATGGGTCAGTCCTCCTGTGAATGCAGATGAATCAGTCCTCCTGTGAATGCAGATGGATCGGTCCTCCTGTGAATGCAGATGGATAAGTCCTTATAGTGAATGAATGGAATTCTACAATATTTCAATTAAAGATGCACTATGCAGAAATCGCTACGCCATTTCCTGTTTGCTAAAATTCTAATGGTTACCTATTTTCAGTTTATGTGATAAAACAAGCAAGTACAGTGTAGAGAATCATTGTACCATCTAAACCACTGTTACATGTATTTTCCATAAAACCAAAATGATTATATTTTCAGCTGTTTGAAGCTGGTGAACAAAACCGAAGGTAAAAGGCACAAAAACGAAACTTAATAATGGGAAGCATAGAAATAGTGCACATAGATCTACTGCTTCTTAGACTTTCAATGATAATGACAGATCTATAACACATTTCAAGTTTCAAGTTTTAATGAGACATGCACAAGTAAAGTGAAATGCCTTTCTTGCAAACTCAAAACCCAACAATGCAATAATCAATAAAAATGTATCACTACAAAAAAAAACATGAGGAATAAGAAATATGAAATACACAATAAAGTAAGTAAGCGAACTATATACAGTTCCAATATTATATTTACATGTGCAGGGATACTGGAGTGATGGAGGTGACAGTGTGTGTAGTGTGTAGGGCCCTGTGTGTGTGTTGGAGTGACAGTGTGTGTAGTGTGTAGGGCCCTGTCAGTGTGCATAGAGACAGTGCAAATATTGAAATAAAACGTCAGTCAAGTGTGGCTCCTAACTTTGAAGAGGTTTGCCACACAAGATACGAGGTAAACTCGGTCCATGTAGCTATTTTGTTGGCTATTTATCAGTCGTATTGCTTGGGGATAGAAACTGTTCTAAAGCCTGTTTGTGTCAGACTTACTGCATCGGTACCTCTATGGCTTGGATGGTTGGGGTCTCCGGGCCTTCTTTTCACACCGCCTGGTATAGAGGTCCTGGATGGCAGAGAGCTCGGCCCCAGTGATGTACTGGGCTGTCTACACCGCCTGGTACAGAGGTCCTGGATGGCAGGGAGCTAGACCCAGGTTAACTAACTAGAGTAGACCCAGGTTAACTAACTAGAGTAGACCCAGGTTAACCAACTAGAGTAGACCCAGGTTAACCAACTAGAGTAGACCCAGGTTAACTAACTAGAGTAGACCCAGGTTAACCAACTAGAGTAGACCCAGGTTAACTAGAGTAGACCCAGGTTAACTAACTAGAGTAGACCCAGGTTAACCAACTAGAGTAGACCCAGGTTAACCAACTAGAGTAGACCCAGGTTAACCAACTAGAGTAGACCCAGGTTAACCAACTAGAGTAGACCCAGGTTAACCAACTAGAGTAGACCCAGGTTAACCAACTAGAGTAGACCCAGGTTAACTAACTAGAGTAGACCCAGGTTAACTAACTAGAGTAGACCCAGGTTAACCAACTAGAGTAGACCCAGGTTAACTAACTAGAGTAGACCCAGGTTAACTAACTAGAGTAGACCCAGGTTAACTAACTAGAGTAGACCCAGGTTAACCAACTAGAGTAGACCCAGGTTAACTAACTAGAGTAGACCCAGGTTAACTAACTACAGTGGACCCAGGTTAACTAACTAGAGTATACCCAGGTTAACCAACTAGAGTAGACCCAGGTTAACCAACTAGAGTAGACCCAGGTTAACTAACTAGAGTAGACCCAGGTTAACTAGAGTAGACCCAGGTTAACTAACTAGAGTAGACCCAGGTTAACCAACTAGAGTAGACCCAGGTTAACCAACTAGAGTAGACCCAGGTTAACTAACTAGAGTAGACCCAGGTTAACCAACTAGAGTAGAGCCAGGTTAACCAACTAGAGTAGACCCAGGTTAACTAACTAGAGTAGACCCAGTTTAACTAACTAGAGTAGACCCAGGTTAACTAACTAGAGTAGACCCAGGTTAACTAGAGTAGACCCAGGTTAACCAACTAGAGTAGACCCAGGTTAACTAACTAGAGTAGACCCAGGTTAACCAACTAGAGTAGACCCAGGTTAACCAACTAGAGTAGACCCAGGTTAACCAACTAGAGTAGACCCAGGTTAACTAACTAGAGTAGACACAGGTTAACTAACTAGAGTGGACCCAGGTTAACTAACTAGAGTAGACCCAGGTTAACCAACTAGAGTAGACCCAGGTTAACTAACTAGAGTAGACCCAGGTTAACTAACTAGAGTAGACCCAGGTTAACTAACTAGAGTAGACCCAGGTTAACCAACTAGAGTAGACCCAGGTTAACTAGAGTGGACCCAGGTTAACTAACTAGAGTAGACCCAGGTTAACCAACTAGAGTAGACCCAGGTTAACCAACTAGAGTAGACCCAGGTTAACTAACTACAGTAGACCCAGGTTAACCAACTAGAGTAGACCCAGGTTAACTAGAGTGGACCCAGATTAACTAACTAGAGTAGACCCAGGTTAACCAACTAGAGTAGACCCAGGTTAACCAACTAGAGTAGACCCAGGTTAACCAACTAGAGTAGACCCAGGTTAACTAACTACAGTAGACCCAGGTTAACCAACTAGAGTAGACCCAGGTTAACCAACTAGAGTAGACCCAGGTTAACTAACTAGAGTAGACCCAGGTTAACTAACTAGAGTAGACCCAGGTTAACCAACTAGAGTAGACCCAGGTTAACCAACTAGAGTAGACCCAGGTTAACTAGAGTAGACCCAGGTTAACCAACTAGAGTAGACCCAGGTTAACCAACTAGAGTAGACCCAGGTTAACTAACTAGAGTAGACCCAGGTTAACCAACTAGAGTAGACCCAGGTTAACTAACTAGAGTACACCCAGGTTAACTAACTAGAGTACACCCAGGTTAACTAACTAGAGTAGACCCAGGTTAACCAACTAGAGTAGACCCAGGTTAACTAACTAGAGTAGACCCAGGTTAACCAACTAGAGTACACCCAGGTTAACTAACTAGAGTAGACCCAGGTTAACCAACTAGAGTAGACCCAGTTTAACCAACTAGAGTAGACCCAGGTTAACCAACTAGAGTAGACCCAGTTTAACCAACTAGAGTAGACCCAGGTTAACCAACTAGAGTAGACCCAGGTAAACCAACTAGAGTAGACCCAGGTTAACTAACTAGAGTAGACCCAGGTTAACCAACTAGAGTAGACCCAGGTTAACCAACTAGAGTAGACCCAGGTTAACTAACTAGAGTAGACCCAGGTTAACCAACTAGAGTAGACCCAGGTTAACCAACTAGAGTAGACCCAGGTTAACCAACTAGAGTAGACCCAGGTTAACCAACTAGAGTACACCCAGGTTAACCAACTAGAGTAGACCCAGGTTAACTAACTAGAGTACACCCAGGTTAACCAACTAGAGTAGACCCAGGTTAACTAACTAGAGTAGACCCAGGTTAACTAGAGTAGAGTAGACCCAGGTTAACCAACTAGAGTAGACCCAGGTTAACTAGAGTGGACCCAGGTTAACCAACTAGAGTAGACCCAGGTTAACCAACTAGAGTAGACCCAGGTTAACCAACTAGAGTAGACCCAGGTTAACTAACTAGAGTAGACCCAGGTTAACTAACTAGAGTAGACCCAGGTTAACCAACTAGAGTAGACCCAGGTTAACCAACTAGAGTAGACCCAGGTTAACTAGAGTAGACCCAGGTTAACTAACTAGAGTAGACCCAGGTTAACCAACTAGAGTAGACCCAGGTTAACTAGAGTAGAGTAGACCCAGGTTAACCAACTAGAGTAGACCCAGGTTAACTAACTAGAGTAGACCCAGGTTAACTAACTAGAGTAGACCCAGGTTAACCAACTAGAGTAGACCCAGGTTAACCAACTAGAGTAGACCCAGGTTAACCAACTAGAGTAGACCCTGGTTAACTAGAGTAGACCCAGGTTAACTAACTAGAGTAGACCCAGGTTAACCAACTAGAGTAGACCCAGGTTAACCAACTAGAGTAGACCCAGGTTAACTAGAGTAGACCCAGGTTAACTAACTAGAGTAGACCCAGGTTAACTAGAGTAGACCCAGGTTAACTAACTAGAGTAGACCCAGGTTAACCAACTAGAGTAGACCCAGGTTAACTAACTAGAGTAGACCCAGGTTAACCAACTAGAGTAGACCCAGGTTAACCAACTAGAGTAGACCCAGGTTAACTAACTAGAGTAGACCCAGGTTAACTAACTAGAGTAGACCCAGGTTAACCAACTAGAGTAGACCCAGGTTAACCAACTAGAGTAGACCCAGGTTAACTAGAGTAGACCCAGGTTAACTAACTAGAGTAGACCCAGGTTAACTAGAGTAGACCCAGGTTAACCAACTAGAGTAGACCCAGGTTAACTAGAGTAGACCCAGGTTAACCAACTAGAGTAGACCCAGGTTAACCAACTAGAGTAGAGCCAGGTTAACTAACTAGAGTAGACCCAGGTTAACTAGAGTAGACCCAGGTTAACTAACTAGAGTAGACCCAGGTTAACTAGAGTAGACCCAGGTTAACTAACTAGAGTAGACCCAGGTTAACCAACTAGAGTAGACCCAGGTTAACTAACTAGAGTAGACCCAGGTTAACCAACTAGAGTAGACCCAGGTTAACCAACTAGAGTAGACTCAGGTTAACTAACTAGAGTAGACCCAGGTTAACTAACTAGAGTAGACCCAGGTTAACCAACTAGAGTAGACCCAGGTTAACCAACTAGAGTAGACCCAGGTTAACTAGAGTAGACCCAGGTTAACTAACTAGAGTAGACCCAGGTTAACTAGAGTAGACCCAGGTTAACCAACTAGAGTAGACCCAGGTTAACTAGAGTAGACCCAGGTTAACCAACTAGAGTAGACCCAGGTTAACCAACTAGAGTAGACCCAGGTTAACTAACTAGAGTAGACCCAGGTTAACTAACTAGAGTAGACCCAGGTTAACCAACTACAGTAGACCCAGGTTAACCAACTAGAGTAGACCCAGGTTAACTAACTAGAGTAGACCCAGGTTAACCAACTAGAGTAGACCCAGGTTAACTAACTAGAGTAGACCCAGGTTAACTAACTAGAGTAGACCCAGGTTAACTAACTAGAGTAGACCCAGGTTAACTAACTAGAGTAGACCCAGGTTAACTAACTAGAGTAGACCCAGGTTAACTAACTAGAGTAGACCCAGGTTAACCAACTAGAGTAGACCCAGGTTAACCAACTAGAGTAGACCCAGGTTAACTAACTAGAGTAGACCCAGGTTAACTAACTAGAGTAGACCCAGGTTAACCAACTAGAGTAGACCCAGGTTAACCAACTAGAGTAGACCCAGGTTAACTAGAGTAGACCCAGGTTAACTAACTAGAGTAGACCCAGGTTAACTAGAGTAGACCCAGGTTAACCAACTAGAGTAGACCCAGGTTAACTAGAGTAGACCCAGGTTAACCAACTAGAGTAGACCCAGGTTAACCAACTAGAGTAGACCCAGGTTAACTAACTAGAGTAGACCCAGGTTAACTAACTAGAGTAGACCCAGGTTAACCAACTACAGTAGACCCAGGTTAACCAACTAGAGTAGACCCAGGTTAACTTAACTAGAGTAGACCCAGGTTAACCAACTAGAGTAGACCCAGGTTAACTAACTAGAGTAGACCCAGGTTAACTAACTAGAGTAGACCCAGGTTAACTAACTAGAGTAGACCCAGGTTAACTAACTAGAGTAGACCCAGGTTAACCAACTAGAGTAGACCCAGGTTAACTAACTAGAGTAGACCCAGGTTAACTAACTAGAGTAGACCCAGGTTAACTAACTAGAGTAGACCCAGGTTAACCAACTAGAGTAGACCCAGGTTAACTAACTAGAGTAGACCCAGGTTAACCAACTAGAGTACACCCAGGTTAACTAACTAGAGTAGACCCAGGTTAACCAACTAGAGTAGACCCAGTTTAACCAACTAGAGTAGACCCAGGTTAACCAACTAGAGTAGACCCAGGTTAACTAACTAGAGTAGACCCAGTTTAACTAACTAGAGTAGACCCAGGTTAACTAACTAGAGTAGACCCAGGTTAACTAGAGTAGACCCAGGTTAACCAACTAGAGTAGACCCAGGTTAACTAACTAGAGTAGACCCAGGTTAACCAACTAGAGTAGACCCAGGTTAACCAACTAGAGTAGACCCAGGTTAACCAACTAGAGTAGACCCAGGTTAACTAACTAGAGTAGACACAGGTTAACTAACTAGAGTGGACCCAGGTTAACTAACTAGAGTAGACCCAGGTTAACCAACTAGAGTAGACCCAGGTTAACTAACTAGAGTAGACCCAGGTTAACTAACTAGAGTAGACCCAGGTTAACTAACTAGAGTAGACCCAGGTTAACCAACTAGAGTAGACCCAGGTTAACTAGAGTGGACCCAGGTTAACTAACTAGAGTAGACCCAGGTTAACCAACTAGAGTAGACCCAGGTTAACCAACTAGAGTAGACCCAGGTTAACTAACTACAGTAGACCCAGGTTAACCAACTAGAGTAGACCCAGGTTAACTAGAGTGGACCCAGATTAACTAACTAGAGTAGACCCAGGTTAACCAACTAGAGTAGACCCAGGTTAACCAACTAGAGTAGACCCAGGTTAACCAACTAGAGTAGACCCAGGTTAACTAACTACAGTAGACCCAGGTTAACCAACTAGAGTAGACCCAGGTTAACCAACTAGAGTAGACCCAGGTTAACTAACTAGAGTAGACCCAGGTTAACTAACTAGAGTAGACCCAGGTTAACCAACTAGAGTAGACCCAGGTTAACCAACTAGAGTAGACCCAGGTTAACTAGAGTAGACCCAGGTTAACCAACTAGAGTAGACCCAGGTTAACCAACTAGAGTAGACCCAGGTTAACTAACTAGAGTAGACCCAGGTTAACTAGAGTAGACCCAGGTTAACTAGAGTAGACCCAGGTTAACTAACTAGAGTAGACCCAGGTTAACTAACTAGAGTAGACCCAGGTTAACTAACTAGAGTAGACCCAGGTTAACCAACTAGAGTAGACCCAGGTTAACTAACTAGAGTACACCCAGGTTAACTAACTAGAGTACACCCAGGTTAACTAACTAGAGTAGACCCAGGTTAACCAACTAGAGTAGACCCAGGTTAACTAACTAGAGTAGACCCAGGTTAACCAACTAGAGTACACCCAGGTTAACTAACTAGAGTAGACCCAGGTTAACCAACTAGAGTAGACCCAGTTTAACCAACTAGAGTAGACCCAGGTTAACCAACTAGAGTAGACCCAGTTTAACCAACTAGAGTAGACCCAGGTTAACCAACTAGAGTAGACCCAGGTAAACCAACTAGAGTAGACCCAGGTTAACTAACTAGAGTAGACCCAGGTTAACCAACTAGAGTAGACCCAGGTTAACCAACTAGAGTAGACCCAGGTTAACTAACTAGAGTAGACCCAGGTTAACCAACTAGAGTAGACCCAGGTTAACCAACTAGAGTAGACCCAGGTTAACCAACTAGAGTAGACCCAGGTTAACCAACTAGAGTACACCCAGGTTAACCAACTAGAGTAGACCCAGGTTAACTAACTAGAGTACACCCAGGTTAACCAACTAGAGTAGACCCAGGTTAACTAACTAGAGTAGACCCAGGTTAACTAGAGTAGAGTAGACCCAGGTTAACCAACTAGAGTAGACCCAGGTTAACTAGAGTGGACCCAGGTTAACCAACTAGAGTAGACCCAGGTTAACCAACTAGAGTAGACCCAGGTTAACCAACTAGAGTAGACCCAGGTTAACTAACTAGAGTAGACCCAGGTTAACTAACTAGAGTAGACCCAGGTTAACCAACTAGAGTAGACCCAGGTTAACCAACTAGAGTAGACCCAGGTTAACTAGAGTAGACCCAGGTTAACTAACTAGAGTAGACCCAGGTTAACCAACTAGAGTAGACCCAGGTTAACTAGAGTAGAGTAGACCCAGGTTAACCAACTAGAGTAGACCCAGGTTAACTAACTAGAGTAGACCCAGGTTAACTAACTAGAGTAGACCCAGGTTAACCAACTAGAGTAGACCCAGGTTAACCAACTAGAGTAGACCCAGGTTAACCAACTAGAGTAGACCCTGGTTAACTAGAGTAGACCCAGGTTAACTAACTAGAGTAGACCCAGGTTAACCAACTAGAGTAGACCCAGGTTAACCAACTAGAGTAGACCCAGGTTAACTAGAGTAGACCCAGGTTAACTAACTAGAGTAGACCCAGGTTAACTAGAGTAGACCCAGGTTAACTAACTAGAGTAGACCCAGGTTAACCAACTAGAGTAGACCCAGGTTAACTAACTAGAGTAGACCCAGGTTAACCAACTAGAGTAGACCCAGGTTAACCAACTAGAGTAGACCCAGGTTAACTAACTAGAGTAGACCCAGGTTAACTAACTAGAGTAGACCCAGGTTAACCAACTAGAGTAGACCCAGGTTAACCAACTAGAGTAGACCCAGGTTAACTAGAGTAGACCCAGGTTAACTAACTAGAGTAGACCCAGGTTAACTAGAGTAGACCCAGGTTAACCAACTAGAGTAGACCCAGGTTAACTAGAGTAGACCCAGGTTAACCAACTAGAGTAGACCCAGGTTAACCAACTAGAGTAGAGCCAGGTTAACTAACTAGAGTAGACCCAGGTTAACTAGAGTAGACCCAGGTTAACTAACTAGAGTAGACCCAGGTTAACTAGAGTAGACCCAGGTTAACTAACTAGAGTAGACCCAGGTTAACCAACTAGAGTAGACCCAGGTTAACTAACTAGAGTAGACCCAGGTTAACCAACTAGAGTAGACCCAGGTTAACCAACTAGAGTAGACTCAGGTTAACTAACTAGAGTAGACCCAGGTTAACTAACTAGAGTAGACCCAGGTTAACCAACTAGAGTAGACCCAGGTTAACCAACTAGAGTAGACCCAGGTTAACTAGAGTAGACCCAGGTTAACTAACTAGAGTAGACCCAGGTTAACTAGAGTAGACCCAGGTTAACCAACTAGAGTAGACCCAGGTTAACTAGAGTAGACCCAGGTTAACCAACTAGAGTAGACCCAGGTTAACCAACTAGAGTAGACCCAGGTTAACTAACTAGAGTAGACCCAGGTTAACTAACTAGAGTAGACCCAGGTTAACCAACTACAGTAGACCCAGGTTAACCAACTAGAGTAGACCCAGGTTAACTAACTAGAGTAGACCCAGGTTAACCAACTAGAGTAGACCCAGGTTAACTAACTAGAGTAGACCCAGGTTAACTAACTAGAGTAGACCCAGGTTAACTAACTAGAGTAGACCCAGGTTAACTAACTAGAGTAGACCCAGGTTAACTAACTAGAGTAGACCCAGGTTAACCAACTAGAGTAGACCCAGGTTAACCAACTAGAGTAGACCCAGGTTAACTAACTAGAGTAGACCCAGGTTAACTAACTAGAGTAGACCCAGGTTAACCAACTAGAGTAGACCCAGGTTAACCAACTAGAGTAGACCCAGGTTAACTAGAGTAGACCCAGGTTAACTAACTAGAGTAGACCCAGGTTAACTAGAGTAGACCCAGGTTAACCAACTAGAGTAGACCCAGGTTAACTAGAGTAGACCCAGGTTAACCAACTAGAGTAGACCCAGGTTAACCAACTAGAGTAGACCCAGGTTAACTAACTAGAGTAGACCCAGGTTAACTAACTAGAGTAGACCCAGGTTAACCAACTACAGTAGACCCAGGTTAACCAACTAGAGTAGACCCAGGTTAACTTAACTAGAGTAGACCCAGGTTAACCAACTAGAGTAGACCCAGGTTAACTAACTAGAGTAGACCCAGGTTAACTAACTAGAGTAGACCCAGGTTAACTAACTAGAGTAGACCCAGGTTAACTAACTAGAGTAGACCCAGGTTAACCAACTAGAGTAGACCCAGGTTAACTAACTAGAGTAGACCCAGGTTAACTAACTAGAGTACACCCAGGTTAACTAACTAGAGTAGACCCAGGTTAACCAACTAGAGTAGACCCAGGTTAACTAACTAGAGTAGACCCAGGTTAACCAACTAGAGTACACCCAGGTTAACTAACTAGAGTAGACCCAGGTTAACCAACTAGAGTAGACCCAGTTTAACCAACTAGAGTAGACCCAGGTTAACCAACTAGAGTAGACCCAGGTTAACTAACTAGAGTAGACCCAGGTTAACTAACTAGAGTAGACCCAGGTTAACCAACTAGAGTAGACCCAGGTTAACTAACTAGAGTAGACCCAGGTTAACCAACTAGAGTAGACCCAGGTTAACCAACTAGAGTAGACCCAGGTTAACTAACTAGAGTAGACCCAGGTTAACTAGAGTAGACCCAGGTTAACCAACTAGAGTAGACCCAGGTTAACTAGAGTAGACCCAGGTTAACCAACTAGAGTAGACCCAGGTTAACCAACTAGAGTAGACCCAGGTTAACTAACTAGAGTAGACCCAGGTTAACTAACTAGAGTAGACCCAGGTTAACCAACTACAGTAGACCCAGGTTAACCAACTAGAGTAGACCCAGGTTAACTTAACTAGAGTAGACCCAGGTTAACCAACTAGAGTAGACCCAGGTTAACTAACTAGAGTAGACCCAGGTTAACTAACTAGAGTAGACCCAGGTTAACTAACTAGAGTAGACCCAGGTTAACTAACTAGAGTAGACCCAGGTTAACCAACTAGAGTAGACCCAGGTTAACTAACTAGAGTAGACCCAGGTTAACTAACTAGAGTACACCCAGGTTAACTAACTAGAGTAGACCCAGGTTAACCAACTAGAGTAGACCCAGGTTAACTAACTAGAGTAGACCCAGGTTAACCAACTAGAGTACACCCAGGTTAACTAACTAGAGTAGACCCAGGTTAACCAACTAGAGTAGACCCAGTTTAACCAACTAGAGTAGACCCAGGTTAACCAACTAGAGTAGACCCAGGTTAACTAACTAGAGTAGACCCAGGTTAACCAACTAGAGTAGACCCAGGTTAACCAACTAGAGTAGACCCAGGTTAACTAACTAGAGTAGACCCAGGTTAACCAACTAGAGTAGACCCAGGTTTACCAACTAGAGTAGACCCAGGTTAACTAACTAGAGTAGACCCAGGTTAACCAACTAGAGTAGACCCAGGTTAACCAACTAGAGTAGACCCAGGTTAACCAACTAGAGTACACCCAGGTTAACCAACTAGAGTAGACCCAGGTTAACTAACTAGAGTACACCCAGGTTAACTAACTAGAGTAGACCCAGGTTAACTAGAGTAGAGTAGACCCAGGTTAACCAACTAGAGTAGACCCAGGTTAACTAGAGTGGACCCAGGTTAACCAACTAGAGTAGACCCAGGTTAACCAACTAGAGTAGACCCAGGTTAACTAACTATAGTACACCCAGGTTAACCAACTAGAGTAGACCCAGGTTAACTAACTAGAGTAGACCCAGGTTAACCAACTAGAGTGGACCCAGGTTAACCAACTAGATTAGACCCAGGTTAACTAACTAGAGTAGACCCAGGTTAACCAACTAGAGTAGACCCAGGTTAACTAACTACAGTAGACCCAGGTTAACCAACTAGAGTAGACCCAGGTTAACCAACTAGAGTAGACCCAGGTTAACTAACTAGAGTAGACCCAGGTTAACTAACTAGAGTAGACCCAGGTTAACCAACTAGAGTAGACCCAGGTTAACCAACTAGAGTAGACCCAGGTTAACTAGAGTAGACCCAGGTTAACCAACTAGAGTAGACCCAGGTTAACCAACTAGAGTAGACCCAGGTTAACTAACTAGAGTAGACCCAGGTTAACTAGAGTAGACCCAGGTTAACTAGAGTAGACCCAGGTTAACTAACTAGAGTAGACCCAGGTTAACTAACTAGAGTAGACCCAGGTTAACTAACTAGAGTAGACCCAGGTTAACCAACTAGAGTAGACCCAGGTTAACTAACTAGAGTACACCCAGGTTAACTAACTAGAGTACACCCAGGTTAACTAACTAGAGTAGACCCAGGTTAACCAACTAGAGTAGACCCAGGTTAACTAACTAGAGTAGACCCAGGTTAACCAACTAGAGTACACCCAGGTTAACTAACTAGAGTAGACCCAGGTTAACCAACTAGAGTAGACCCAGTTTAACCAACTAGAGTAGACCCAGGTTAACCAACTAGAGTAGACCCAGTTTAACCAACTAGAGTAGACCCAGGTTAACCAACTAGAGTAGACCCAGGTAAACCAACTAGAGTAGACCCAGGTTAACTAACTAGAGTAGACCCAGGTTAACCAACTAGAGTAGACCCAGGTTAACCAACTAGAGTAGACCCAGGTTAACTAACTAGAGTAGACCCAGGTTAACCAACTAGAGTAGACCCAGGTTAACCAACTAGAGTAGACCCAGGTTAACCAACTAGAGTAGACCCAGGTTAACCAACTAGAGTACACCCAGGTTAACCAACTAGAGTAGACCCAGGTTAACTAACTAGAGTACACCCAGGTTAACCAACTAGAGTAGACCCAGGTTAACTAACTAGAGTAGACCCAGGTTAACTAGAGTAGAGTAGACCCAGGTTAACCAACTAGAGTAGACCCAGGTTAACTAGAGTGGACCCAGGTTAACCAACTAGAGTAGACCCAGGTTAACCAACTAGAGTAGACCCAGGTTAACCAACTAGAGTAGACCCAGGTTAACTAACTAGAGTAGACCCAGGTTAACTAACTAGAGTAGACCCAGGTTAACCAACTAGAGTAGACCCAGGTTAACCAACTAGAGTAGACCCAGGTTAACTAGAGTAGACCCAGGTTAACTAACTAGAGTAGACCCAGGTTAACCAACTAGAGTAGACCCAGGTTAACTAGAGTAGAGTAGACCCAGGTTAACCAACTAGAGTAGACCCAGGTTAACTAACTAGAGTAGACCCAGGTTAACTAACTAGAGTAGACCCAGGTTAACCAACTAGAGTAGACCCAGGTTAACCAACTAGAGTAGACCCAGGTTAACCAACTAGAGTAGACCCTGGTTAACTAGAGTAGACCCAGGTTAACTAACTAGAGTAGACCCAGGTTAACCAACTAGAGTAGACCCAGGTTAACCAACTAGAGTAGACCCAGGTTAACTAGAGTAGACCCAGGTTAACTAACTAGAGTAGACCCAGGTTAACTAGAGTAGACCCAGGTTAACTAACTAGAGTAGACCCAGGTTAACCAACTAGAGTAGACCCAGGTTAACTAACTAGAGTAGACCCAGGTTAACCAACTAGAGTAGACCCAGGTTAACCAACTAGAGTAGACCCAGGTTAACTAACTAGAGTAGACCCAGGTTAACTAACTAGAGTAGACCCAGGTTAACCAACTAGAGTAGACCCAGGTTAACCAACTAGAGTAGACCCAGGTTAACTAGAGTAGACCCAGGTTAACTAACTAGAGTAGACCCAGGTTAACTAGAGTAGACCCAGGTTAACCAACTAGAGTAGACCCAGGTTAACTAGAGTAGACCCAGGTTAACCAACTAGAGTAGACCCAGGTTAACCAACTAGAGTAGAGCCAGGTTAACTAACTAGAGTAGACCCAGGTTAACTAGAGTAGACCCAGGTTAACTAACTAGAGTAGACCCAGGTTAACTAGAGTAGACCCAGGTTAACTAACTAGAGTAGACCCAGGTTAACCAACTAGAGTAGACCCAGGTTAACTAACTAGAGTAGACCCAGGTTAACCAACTAGAGTAGACCCAGGTTAACCAACTAGAGTAGACTCAGGTTAACTAACTAGAGTAGACCCAGGTTAACTAACTAGAGTAGACCCAGGTTAACCAACTAGAGTAGACCCAGGTTAACCAACTAGAGTAGACCCAGGTTAACTAGAGTAGACCCAGGTTAACTAACTAGAGTAGACCCAGGTTAACTAGAGTAGACCCAGGTTAACCAACTAGAGTAGACCCAGGTTAACTAGAGTAGACCCAGGTTAACCAACTAGAGTAGACCCAGGTTAACCAACTAGAGTAGACCCAGGTTAACTAACTAGAGTAGACCCAGGTTAACTAACTAGAGTAGACCCAGGTTAACCAACTACAGTAGACCCAGGTTAACCAACTAGAGTAGACCCAGGTTAACTAACTAGAGTAGACCCAGGTTAACCAACTAGAGTAGACCCAGGTTAACTAACTAGAGTAGACCCAGGTTAACTAACTAGAGTAGACCCAGGTTAACTAACTAGAGTAGACCCAGGTTAACTAACTAGAGTAGACCCAGGTTAACTAACTAGAGTAGACCCAGGTTAACTAACTAGAGTAGACCCAGGTTAACCAACTAGAGTAGACCCAGGTTAACCAACTAGAGTAGACCCAGGTTAACTAACTAGAGTATACCCAGGTTAACTAACTAGAGTAGACCCAGGTTAACCAACTAGAGTAGACCCAGGTTAACCAACTAGAGTAGACCCAGGTTAACTAGAGTAGACCCAGGTTAACTAACTAGAGTAGACCCAGGTTAACTAGAGTAGACCCAGGTTAACCAACTAGAGTAGACCCAGGTTAACTAGAGTAGACCCAGGTTAACCAACTAGAGTAGACCCAGGTTAACCAACTAGAGTAGACCCAGGTTAACTAACTAGAGTAGACCCAGGTTAACTAACTAGAGTAGACCCAGGTTAACCAACTACAGTAGACCCAGGTTAACCAACTAGAGTAGACCCAGGTTAACTTAACTAGAGTAGACCCAGGTTAACCAACTAGAGTAGACCCAGGTTAACTAACTAGAGTAGACCCAGGTTAACTAACTAGAGTAGACCCAGGTTAACTAACTAGAGTAGACCCAGGTTAACTAACTAGAGTAGACCCAGGTTAACCAACTAGAGTAGACCCAGGTTATCTAACTAGAGTAGACCCAGGTTAACTAACTAGAGTACACCCAGGTTAACTAACTAGAGTAGACCCAGGTTAACCAACTAGAGTAGACCCAGGTTAACTAACTAGAGTAGACCCAGGTTAACCAACTAGAGTACACCCAGGTTAACTAACTAGAGTAGACCCAGGTTAACCAACTAGAGTAGACCCAGTTTAACCAACTAGAGTAGACCCAGGTTAACCAACTAGAGTAGACCCAGGTTAACTAACTAGAGTAGACCCAGGTTAACTAACTAGAGTAGACCCAGGTTAACCAACTAGAGTAGACCCAGGTTAACTAACTAGAGTAGACCCAGGTTAACCAACTAGAGTAGACCCAGGTTAACCAACTAGAGTAGACCCAGGTTAACTAACTAGAGTAGACCCAGGTTAACTAGAGTAGACCCAGGTTAACCAACTAGAGTAGACCCAGGTTAACTAGAGTAGACCCAGGTTAACCAACTAGAGTAGACCCAGGTTAACCAACTAGAGTAGACCCAGGTTAACTAACTAGAGTAGACCCAGGTTAACTAACTAGAGTAGACCCAGGTTAACCAACTACAGTAGACCCAGGTTAACCAACTAGAGTAGACCCAGGTTAACTTAACTAGAGTAGACCCAGGTTAACCAACTAGAGTAGACCCAGGTTAACTAACTAGAGTAGACCCAGGTTAACTAACTAGAGTAGACCCAGGTTAACTAACTAGAGTAGACCCAGGTTAACTAACTAGAGTAGACCCAGGTTAACCAACTAGAGTAGACCCAGGTTAACTAACTAGAGTAGACCCAGGTTAACTAACTAGAGTACACCCAGGTTAACTAACTAGAGTAGACCCAGGTTAACCAACTAGAGTAGACCCAGGTTAACTAACTAGAGTAGACCCAGGTTAACCAACTAGAGTACACCCAGGTTAACTAACTAGAGTAGACCCAGGTTAACCAACTAGAGTAGACCCAGTTTAACCAACTAGAGTAGACCCAGGTTAACCAACTAGAGTAGACCCAGGTTAACTAACTAGAGTAGACCCAGGTTAACCAACTAGAGTAGACCCAGGTTAACCAACTAGAGTAGACCCAGGTTAACTAACTAGAGTAGACCCAGGTTAACCAACTAGAGTAGACCCAGGTTTACCAACTAGAGTAGACCCAGGTTAACTAACTAGAGTAGACCCAGGTTAACCAACTAGAGTAGACCCAGGTTAAGCAACTAGAGTAGACCCAGGTTAACCAACTAGAGTACACCCAGGTTAACCAACTAGAGTAGACCCAGGTTAACTAACTAGAGTACACCCAGGTTAACTAACTAGAGTAGACCCAGGTTAACTAGAGTAGAGTAGACCCAGGTTAACCAACTAGAGTAGACCCAGGTTAACTAGAGTGGACCCAGGTTAACCAACTAGAGTAGACCCAGGTTAACCAACTAGAGTAGACCCAGGTTAACTAACTATAGTACACCCAGGTTAACCAACTAGAGTAGACCCAGGTTAACTAACTAGAGTAGACCCAGGTTAACCAACTAGAGTGGACCCAGGTTAACCAACTAGATTAGACCCAGGTTAACTAACTAGAGTAGACCCAGGTTAACTAACTAGAGTAGACCCAGGTTAACCAACTAGAGTAGACCTAGGTTAACCAACTAGAGTAGACCCAGGTTAACTAGAGTAGACCCAGGTTAACCAACTAGAGTAGACCCAGGTTAACCAACTAGAGTAGACCCAGGTTAACCAACTAGAGTAGACCCAGGTTAACCAACTAGAGTAGACCCA
>NC_138305.1:114287500-114312500 GCF_965601325.2 Salmo salar
GGTTAGAGTGGAGGGGCGGCAGGTAGCCTAGTGGTTAGAGTGGAGGGGCGGCAGGTAGCCTAGTGGTTAGAGCGTTGGACTAGTAACCAGCAGGTAGCCTAGTGGTTAGAGTGGAGGGGCGGCAGGTAGCCTAGGGGTTAGAGTGTAGGGGAGGCAGGTAGCCTAGTGGTTAGAGTGGAGGGGCGGCAGGTAGCCTAGTGGTTAGAGTGGAGGGGCGGCAGGTAGCCTAGTGGTTAGAGCGTTGGACTAGTAACCAGCAGGTAGCCTAGTGGTTAGAGTGGAGGGGCGGCAGGTAGCCTAGTGGTTAGAGTGTAGGGGAGGCAGGTAGCCTAGTGGTTAGAGTGGAGGGGAGGCAGGTAGCCTAGTGGTTAGAGTGGAGGGGAGGCGGGTAGCCTAGTGGTTAGAGTGTAGAGGAGGCAGGTAGCCTAGTGGTTAGAGTGGAAGGGAGGCGGGTAGCCTAGTGGTTAGAGTGGAGGGGAGGCAGGTAGCCTAGTGGTTAGAGTGGAGGGGAGGCAGGTAGCCTAGTGGTTAGAGTGTAGGGGAGGCAGGTAGCCTAGTGGTTAGAGTGTAGGGGAGGCAGGTAGCCTAGTGGTTAGAGTGGAGGGGCGGCAGGTAGCCTAGTGGTTAGAGTAGAGGGGCGGCAGGTAGCCTAGTGGTTAGAGTGGAGGGGAGGCAGGTAGCCTAGTGGTTAGATTGGAGGGGAGGCGGGTAGCCTAGTGGTTAGAGTGTAGAGGAGGCAGGTAGCCTAGTGGTTAGAGTGGAGGGGAGGCGGGTAGCCTAGTGGTTAGAGTGGAGGGGAGGCAGGTAGCCTAGTGGTTAGAGTGGAGGGGAGGCAGGTAGCCTAGTGGTTAGAGTGTAGGGGAGGCAGGTAGCCTAGTGGTTAGAGTGTAGGGGAGGCAGGTAGCCTAGTGGTTAGAGTGGAGTGGCGGCAGGTAGCCTAGTGGTTAGAGTGGAGGGGCGGCAGGTAGCCTAGTGGTTAGAGTAGAGGGGCGGCAGGTAGCCTAGTGGTTAGAGTGGAGGGGAGGCAGGTAGCCTAGTGGTTAGATTGGAGGGGAGGCGGGTAGCCTAGTGGTTAGAGTGTAGAGGAGGCAGGTAGCCTAGTGGTTAGAGTGGAGGGGAGGCGGGTAGCCTAGTGTTTAGAGTGGAGGGGAGGCAGGTAGCCTAGTGGTTAGAGTGGAGGGGAGGCAGGTAGCCTAGTGGTTAGAGTGTAGGGGAGGCAGGTAGCCTAGTGGTTAGAGTGTAGGGGAGGCAGGTAGCCTAGTGGTTAGAGTGGAGTGGCGGCAGGTAGCCTAGTGGTTAGAGTGGAGGGGCGGCAGGTAGCCTAGTGGTTAGAGTGGAGGGGCGGCAGGTAGCCTAGTGGTTAGAGCGTTGGACTAGTAACCAGCAGGTAGCCTAGTGGTTAGAGTGGAGGGGCGGCAGGTAGCCTAGTGGTTAGAGTGGAGGGGAGGCGGGTAGCCTAGTGGTTAGAGTGTAGAGGAGGCAGGTAGCCTAGTGGTTAGAGTGGAGGGGAGGCGGGTAGCCTAGTGGTTAGAGTGGAGGGGAGGCAGGTAGCCTAGTGGTTAGAGTGGAGGGGAGGCAGGTAGCCTAGTGGTTAGAGTGTAGGGGAGGCAGGTAGCCTAGTGGTTAGAGTGTAGGGGAGGCAGGTAGCCTAGTGGTTAGAGTGGAGGGGCGGCAGGTAGCCTAGTGGTTAGAGTGGAGGGGCGGCAGGTAGCCTAGTGGTTAGAGTGGAGGGGCGGCAGGTAGCCTAGTGGTTAGAGCGTTGGACTAGTAACCAGCAGGTAGCCTAGTGGTTAGAGTGGAGGGGCGGCAGGTAGCCTAGTGGTTAGAGTGTAGGGGAGGCAGGTAGCCTAGTGGTTAGAGTGGAGGGGCGGCAGGTAGCCTAGTGGTTAGAGTGGAGGGGCGGCAGGTAGCCTAGTGCTTAGAGTGGAGGTTTGCAGGTAGCCTAGTGGTTAGAGTGTTGGACTAGTAACCAGCAGGTAGCCTAGTGGTTAGAGTGGAGGGGCGGCAGGTAGCCTAGTGGTTAGAGTGGAGGGGCGGTAACCAGCAGGTAGCCTAGTGGTTAGAGCGTTGGGCCAGTAACCAGCAGGTAGCCTAGTGGTTAGAGCGTTGGACTAGTAACCAGCAGGTAGCCTAGTGGTTAGAGCGTTGTACTAGTAACCAGCAGGTAGCCTAGTGGTTAGAGCGTTGGACTAGTAACCAGCAGGTAGCCTAGTGGTTAGAGCGTTGGACTAGTAACCAGCAGGTAGCCTAGTGGTTAGAGAGTGTTGGACTAGTAACCAGCAGGTAGCCTAGTGGTTAGAGAGCGTTGGACTAGTAACCAGCAGGTAGCCTAGTGGTTAGAGCGTTGGACTAGTAACCAGCAGGAAGCCTAGTGGTTAGAGAGAGTTGGACTAGTAACCAGCAGGTAGCCTAGTGGTTAGAGAGTGTTGGACTAGTAACCAGCAGGTAGCCTAGTGGTTAGAGCGTTGGACTAGTAACCAGCAGGTAGCCTAGTGGTTAGAGCGTTGGGCCAGTAACCAGCAGGTAGCCTAGTGGTTAGAGAGCGTTGGACTAGTAACCAGCAGGTAGCCTAGTGGTTAGAGAGCGTTGGACTAGTAACCAGCAGGTAGCCTAGTGGTTAGAGCGTTGGACTAGTAACCAGCAGGTAGCCTAGTGGTTAGAGCGTTGGACCAGTAACCAGCAGGTAGCCTAGTGGTTAGAGCGTTGGACTAGTAACCAGCAGGTAGCCTAGTGGTTAGAGCGTTGGACCAGTAACCAGCAGGTAGCCTAGTGGTTAGAGCGTTGGACTAGTAACCAGCAGGTAGCCTAGTGGTTAGAGCGTTGGACTAGTAACCAGCAGGTAGCCTAGTGGTTAGAGCGTTGGACTAGTAACCAGCAGGTAGCCTAGTGGTTAGAGCGTTGGACTAGTAACCAGCAGGTAGCCTAGTGGTTAGAGCGTTGGACTAGTAACCAGCAGGTAGCCTAGTGGTTAGAGCGTTGGACTAGTAACCAGCAGGTAGTCTAGTGGTTAGAGCGTTGGACTAGTAACCAGCAGGTAGCCTAGTGGTTAGAGCGTTGGACTAGTAACCAGCAGGTAGCCTAGTGGTTAGAGCGTTGGACTAGTAACCAGCAGGTAGCCTAGTGGTTAGATAGTTGGACTAGTAACCAGCAGGTAGTCTAGTGGTTAGAGCGTTGGACTAGTAACCAGCAGGTAGCCTAGTGGTTAGAGTGGATTGGCGGCAGGTAGCCTAGTGGTTAGAGTGGAGGGGCGGCAGGTAGCCTAGTGGTTAGAGCGTTGGGCCAGTAACCAGCAGGTAGCCTAGTGGTTAGAGCGTTGGGCCAGTAACCAGCAGGTAGCCTAGTGGTTAGAGCGTTGGGCCAGTAACCAGCAGGTAGCCTAGTGGTTAGAGCGTTGGGCCAGTAACCAGCAGCTAGACTAGTGGTTAGAGCGTTGGGCCAGTAACCAGCAGGTAGCCTAGTGGTTAGAGCATTGGGCCAGTAACCGGCAGGTAGCCTAGTGGTTAGAGAGCGTTGGACTAGTAACCAGCAGGTAGCCTAGTGGTTAGAGAGCGTTGGACTAGTAACAAGCAGGTAGCCTAGTGGTTAGAGAGCGTTGGACTAGTAACCAGCAGGTAGCCTAGTGGTTAGAGAGCGTTGGACTAGTAACCAGCAGGTAGCCTAGTGGTTAGAGCGTTGGACTAGTAACCAGCAGGTAGCCTAGTGGTTAGAGCGTTGGACTAGTAACCAGCAGGTAGCCTAGTGGTTAGAGCGTTGAGCCAGTAACCAGCAGGTAGCCTAGTGGTTAGAGCGTTGGACTAGTAACCAGCAGGTAGCCTAGTGGTTAGAGCGTTGGACTAGTAACCAGCAGGTAGTCTAGTGGTTAGAGCGTTGGACTAGTAACCAGCAGGTAGCCTAGTGGTTAGAGCGTTGGACTAGTAACCAGCAGGTAGCCTAGTGGTTAGAGAGTGTTGGACTAGTAACCAGCAGGTAGCCTAGTGGTTAGAGAGCGTTGGACTAGTAACCAGCAGGTAGCCTAGTGGTTAGAGCGTTGGACTAGTAACCAGCAGGAAGCCTAGTGGTTAGAGAGAGTTGGACTAGTAACCAGCAGGTAGCCTAGTGGTTAGAGAGCGTTGGACTAGTAACCAGCAGGTAGCCTAGTGGTTAGAGCGTTGGACTAGTAACCAGCAGGTAGCCTAGTGGTTAGAGCGTTGGGCCAGTAACCAGCAGGTAGCCTAGTGGTTAGAGAGCGTTGGACTAGTAACCAGCAGGTAGCCTAGTGGTTAGAGAGCGTTGGACTAGTAACCAGCAGGTAGCCTAGTGGTTAGAGCGTTGGACTAGTAACCAGCAGGTAGCCTAGTGGTTAGAGCGTTGGACCAGTAACCAGCAGGTAGCCTAGTGGTTAGAGCGTTGGACTAGTAACCAGCAGGTAGCCTAGTGGTTAGAGCGTTGGACCAGTAACCAGCAGGTAGCCTAGTGGTTAGAGCGTTGGACTAGTAACCAGCAGGTAGCCTAGTGGTTAGAGCGTTGGACTAGTAACCAGCAGGTAGCCTAGTGGTTAGAGCGTTGGACTAGTAACCAGCAGGTAGCCTAGTGGTTAGAGCGTTGGACTAGTAACCAGCAGGTAGCCTAGTGGTTAGAGCGTTGGACTAGTAACCAGCAGGTAGCCTAGTGGTTAGAGCGTTGGACTAGTAACCAGCAGGGCAGCCTAGTGGTTAGAGCGTTGGACTAGTAACCAGCAGGTAGCCTAGTGGTTAGAGCGTTGGACTAGTAACCAGCAGGTAGCCTAGTGGTTAGAGTGGATTGGCGGCAGGTAGCCTAGTGGTTAGAGTGGAGGGGCGGCAGGTAGCCTAGTGGTTAGAGCGTTGGGCCAGTAACCAGCAGGTAGCCTAGTGGTTAGAGCGTTGGGCCAGTAACCAGCAGGTAGCCTAGTGGTTAGAGCGTTGGGCCAGTAACCAGCAGGTAGCCTAGTGGTTAGAGCGTTGGGCCAGTAACCAGCAGCTAGACTAGTGGTTAGAGCGTTGGGCCAGTAACCAGCAGGTAGCCTAGTGGTTAGAGCATTGGGCCAGTAACCGGCAGGTAGCCTAGTGGTTAGAGAGCGTTGGACTAGTAACCAGCAGGTAGCCTAGTGGTTAGAGAGCGTTGGACTAGTAACAAGCAGGTAGCCTAGTGGTTAGAGAGCGTTGGACTAGTAACCAGCAGGTAGCCTAGTGGTTAGAGAGCGTTGGACTAGTAACCAGCAGGTAGCCTAGTGGTTAGAGCGTTGGACTAGTAACCAGCAGGTAGCCTAGTGGTTAGAGCGTTGGACTAGTAACCAGCAGGTAGCCTAGTGGTTAGAGCGTTGAGCCAGTAACCAGCAGGTAGCCTAGTGGTTAGAGCGTTGGACTAGTAACCAGCAGGTAGCCTAGTGGTTAGAGCGTTGGACTAGTAACCAGCAGGTAGTCTAGTGGTTAGAGCGTTGGACTAGTAACCAGCAGGTAGCCTAGTGGTTAGAGCGTTGGACTAGTAACCAGCAGGTAGCCTAGTGGTTAGAGAGTGTTGGACTAGTAACCAGCAGGTAGCCTAGTGGTTAGAGAGCGTTGGACTAGTAACCAGCAGGTAGCCTAGTGGTTAGAGCGTTGGACTAGTAACCAGCAGGAAGCCTAGTGGTTAGAGAGAGTTGGACTAGTAACCAGCAGGTAGCCTAGTGGTTAGAGAGCGTTGGACTAGTAACCAGCAGGTAGCCTAGTGGTTAGAGCGTTGGACTAGTAACCAGCAGGTAGCCTAGTGGTTAGAGCGTTGGGCCAGTAACCAGCAGGTAGCCTAGTGGTTAGAGAGCGTTGGACTAGTAACCAGCAGGTAGCCTAGTGGTTAGAGAGCGTTGGACTAGTAACCAGCAGGTAGCCTAGTGGTTAGAGCGTTGGACTAGTAACCAGCAGGTAGCCTAGTGGTTAGAGCGTTGGACCAGTAACCAGCAGGTAGCCTAGTGGTTAGAGCGTTGGACTAGTAACCAGCAGGTAGCCTAGTGGTTAGAGCGTTGGACCAGTAACCAGCAGGTAGCCTAGTGGTTAGAGCGTTGGACTAGTAACCAGCAGGTAGCCTAGTGGTTAGAGCGTTGGACTAGTAACCAGCAGGTAGCCTAGTGGTTAGAGCGTTGGACTAGTAACCAGCAGGTAGCCTAGTGGTTAGAGCGTTGGACTAGTAACCAGCAGGTAGCCTAGTGGTTAGAGCGTTGGACTAGTAACCAGCAGGTAGCCTAGTGGTTAGAGCGTTGAGCCAGTAACCAGCAGGTAGCCTAGTGGTTAGAGCGTTGGACTAGTAACCAGCAGGTAGCCTAGTGGTTAGAGCGTTGGACTAGTAACCAGCAGGTAGTCTAGTGGTTAGAGCGTTGGACTAGTAACCAGCAGGTAGCCTAGTGGTTAGAGCGTTGGACTAGTAACCAGCAGGTAGCCTAGTGGTTAGAGCGTTGGACTAGTAACCAGCAGGTAGCCTAGTGGTTAGATAGTTGGACTAGTAACCAGCAGGTAGTCTAGTGGTTAGAGCGTTGGACTAGTAACCAGCAGGTAGCCTAGTGGTTAGAGTGGATTGGCGGCAGGTAGCCTAGTGGTTAGAGTGGAGGGGCGGCAGGTAGCCTAGTGGTTAGAGCGTTGGGCCAGTAACCAGCAGGTAGCCTAGTGGTTAGAGCGTTGGGCCAGTAACCAGCAGGTAGCCTAGTGGTTAGAGCGTTGGGCCAGTAACCAGCAGGTAGCCTAGTGGTTAGAGCGTTGGGCCAGTAACCAGCAGCTAGACTAGTGGTTAGAGCGTTGGGCCAGTAACCAGCAGGTAGCCTAGTGGTTAGAGCATTGGGCCAGTAACCGGCAGGTAGCCTAGTGGTTAGAGAACGTTGGACTAGTAACCAGCAGGTAGCCTAGTGGTTAGAGAGCGTTGGACTAGTAACAAGCAGGTAGCCTAGTGGTTAGAGAGCGTTGGACTAGTAACCAGCAGGTAGCCTAGTGGTTAGAGAGCGTTGGACTAGTAACCAGCAGGTAGCCTAGTGGTTAGAGCGTTGGACTAGTAACCAGCAGGTAGCCTAGTGGTTAGAGCGTTGGACTAGTAACCAGCAGGTAGCCTAGTGGTTAGAGCGTTGAGCCAGTAACCAGCAGGTAGCCTAGTGGTTAGAGCGTTGGACTAGTAACCAGCAGGTAGCCTAGTGGTTAGAGCGTTGGACTAGTAACCAGCAGGTAGTCTAGTGGTTAGAGCGTTGGACTAGTAACCAGCAGGTAGCCTAGTGGTTAGAGCGTTGGACTAGTAACCAGCAGGTAGCCTAGTGGTTAGAGCGTTGGACTAGTAACCAGCAGGTAGCCTAGTGGTTAGATAGTTGGACTAGTAACCAGCAGGTAGTCTAGTGGTTAGAGCGTTGGACTAGTAACCAGCAGGTAGCCTTGTGGTTAGAGTGGATGGGCGGCAGGTAGCCTAGTGGTTAGAGTGGAGGGGCGGCAGGTAGCCTAGTGGTTAGAGCGTTGGGCCAGTAACCAGCAGGTAGCCTAGTGGTTAGAGCGTTGGGCCAGTAACCAGCAGGTAGCCTAGTGGTTAGAGCGTTGGGCCAGTAACCAGCAGGTAGCCTAGTGGTTAGAGCGTTGGGCCAGTAACCAGCAGCTAGACTAGTGGTTAGAGCGTTGGGCCAGTAACCAGCTGGTAGCCTAGTGGTTAGAGAGCGTTGGACTAGTAACCAGCAGGTAGCCTAGTGGTTTGAGAGCGTTGGACTAGTAACAAGCAGGTAGCCTAGTGGTTAGAGAGCGTTGGACTAGTAACCAGCAGGTAGCCTAGTGGTTAGAGAGCGTTGGACTAGTAACCAGCAGGTAGCCTAGTGGTTAGATAGTTGGACTAGTAACCAGCAGGTAGTCTAGTGGTTAGAGCGTTGGACTAGTAACCAGCAGGTAGCCTAGTGGTTAGAGTGGATTGGCGGCAGGTAGCCTAGTGGTTAGAGTGGAGGGGCGGCAGGTAGCCTAGTGGTTAGAGCGTTGGGCCAGTAACCAGCAGGTAGCCTAGTGGTTAGAGCGTTGGGCCAGTAACCAGCAGGTAGCCTAGTGGTTAGAGCGTTGGGCCAGTAACCAGCAGGTAGCCTAGTGGTTAGAGCGTTGGGCCAGTAACCAGCAGCTAGACTAGTGGTTAGAGCGTTGGGCCAGTAACCAGCAGGTAGCCTAGTGGTTAGAGCATTGGGCCAGTAACCGGCAGGTAGCCTAGTGGTTAGAGAGCGTTGGACTAGTAACCAGCAGGTAGCCTAGTGGTTAGAGAGCGTTGGACTAGTAACAAGCAGGTAGCCTAGTGGTTAGAGAGCGTTGGACTAGTAACCAGCAGGTAGCCTAGTGGTTAGAGAGCGTTGGACTAGTAACCAGCAGGTAGCCTAGTGGTTAGAGCGTTGGACTAGTAACCAGCAGGTAGCCTAGTGGTTAGAGCGTTGGACTAGTAACCAGCAGGTAGCCTAGTGGTTAGAGCGTTGAGCCAGTAACCAGCAGGTAGCCTAGTGGTTAGAGCGTTGGACTAGTAACCAGCAGGTAGCCTAGTGGTTAGAGCGTTGGACTAGTAACCAGCAGGTAGTCTAGTGGTTAGAGCGTTGGACTAGTAACCAGCAGGTAGCCTAGTGGTTAGAGCGTTGGACTAGTAACCAGCAGGTAGCCTAGTGGTTAGAGAGTGTTGGACTAGTAACCAGCAGGTAGCCTAGTGGTTAGAGAGCGTTGGACTAGTAACCAGCAGGTAGCCTAGTGGTTAGAGCGTTGGACTAGTAACCAGCAGGAAGCCTAGTGGTTAGAGAGAGTTGGACTAGTAACCAGCAGGTAGCCTAGTGGTTAGAGAGCGTTGGACTAGTAACCAGCAGGTAGCCTAGTGGTTAGAGCGTTGGACTAGTAACCAGCAGGTAGCCTAGTGGTTAGAGCGTTGGGCCAGTAACCAGCAGGTAGCCTAGTGGTTAGAGAGCGTTGGACTAGTAACCAGCAGGTAGCCTAGTGGTTAGAGAGCGTTGGACTAGTAACCAGCAGGTAGCCTAGTGGTTAGAGCGTTGGACTAGTAACCAGCAGGTAGCCTAGTGGTTAGAGCGTTGGACCAGTAACCAGCAGGTAGCCTAGTGGTTAGAGCGTTGGACTAGTAACCAGCAGGTAGCCTAGTGGTTAGAGCGTTGGACCAGTAACCAGCAGGTAGCCTAGTGGTTAGAGCGTTGGACTAGTAACCAGCAGGTAGCCTAGTGGTTAGAGCGTTGGACTAGTAACCAGCAGGTAGCCTAGTGGTTAGAGCGTTGGACTAGTAACCAGCAGGTAGCCTAGTGGTTAGAGCGTTGGACTAGTAACCAGCAGGTAGCCTAGTGGTTAGAGCGTTGGACTAGTAACCAGCAGGTAGCCTAGTGGTTAGAGCGTTGGACTAGTAACCAGCAGGGCAGCCTAGTGGTTAGAGCGTTGGACTAGTAACCAGCAGGTAGCCTAGTGGTTAGAGCGTTGGACTAGTAACCAGCAGGTAGCCTAGTGGTTAGAGTGGATTGGCGGCAGGTAGCCTAGTGGTTAGAGTGGAGGGGCGGCAGGTAGCCTAGTGGTTAGAGCGTTGGGCCAGTAACCAGCAGGTAGCCTAGTGGTTAGAGCGTTGGGCCAGTAACCAGCAGGTAGCCTAGTGGTTAGAGCGTTGGGCCAGTAACCAGCAGGTAGCCTAGTGGTTAGAGCGTTGGGCCAGTAACCAGCAGCTAGACTAGTGGTTAGAGCGTTGGGCCAGTAACCAGCAGGTAGCCTAGTGGTTAGAGCATTGGGCCAGTAACCGGCAGGTAGCCTAGTGGTTAGAGAGCGTTGGACTAGTAACCAGCAGGTAGCCTAGTGGTTAGAGAGCGTTGGACTAGTAACAAGCAGGTAGCCTAGTGGTTAGAGAGCGTTGGACTAGTAACCAGCAGGTAGCCTAGTGGTTAGAGAGCGTTGGACTAGTAACCAGCAGGTAGCCTAGTGGTTAGAGCGTTGGACTAGTAACCAGCAGGTAGCCTAGTGGTTAGAGCGTTGGACTAGTAACCAGCAGGTAGCCTAGTGGTTAGAGCGTTGAGCCAGTAACCAGCAGGTAGCCTAGTGGTTAGAGCGTTGGACTAGTAACCAGCAGGTAGCCTAGTGGTTAGAGCGTTGGACTAGTAACCAGCAGGTAGTCTAGTGGTTAGAGCGTTGGACTAGTAACCAGCAGGTAGCCTAGTGGTTAGAGCGTTGGACTAGTAACCAGCAGGTAGCCTAGTGGTTAGAGAGTGTTGGACTAGTAACCAGCAGGTAGCCTAGTGGTTAGAGAGCGTTGGACTAGTAACCAGCAGGTAGCCTAGTGGTTAGAGCGTTGGACTAGTAACCAGCAGGAAGCCTAGTGGTTAGAGAGAGTTGGACTAGTAACCAGCAGGTAGCCTAGTGGTTAGAGAGCGTTGGACTAGTAACCAGCAGGTAGCCTAGTGGTTAGAGCGTTGGACTAGTAACCAGCAGGTAGCCTAGTGGTTAGAGCGTTGGGCCAGTAACCAGCAGGTAGCCTAGTGGTTAGAGAGCGTTGGACTAGTAACCAGCAGGTAGCCTAGTGGTTAGAGAGCGTTGGACTAGTAACCAGCAGGTAGCCTAGTGGTTAGAGCGTTGGACTAGTAACCAGCAGGTAGCCTAGTGGTTAGAGCGTTGGACCAGTAACCAGCAGGTAGCCTAGTGGTTAGAGCGTTGGACTAGTAACCAGCAGGTAGCCTAGTGGTTAGAGCGTTGGACCAGTAACCAGCAGGTAGCCTAGTGGTTAGAGCGTTGGACTAGTAACCAGCAGGTAGCCTAGTGGTTAGAGCGTTGGACTAGTAACCAGCAGGTAGCCTAGTGGTTAGAGCGTTGGACTAGTAACCAGCAGGTAGCCTAGTGGTTAGAGCGTTGGACTAGTAACCAGCAGGTAGCCTAGTGGTTAGAGCGTTGGACTAGTAACCAGCAGGTAGCCTAGTGGTTAGAGCGTTGAGCCAGTAACCAGCAGGTAGCCTAGTGGTTAGAGCGTTGGACTAGTAACCAGCAGGTAGCCTAGTGGTTAGAGCGTTGGACTAGTAACCAGCAGGTAGTCTAGTGGTTAGAGCGTTGGACTAGTAACCAGCAGGTAGCCTAGTGGTTAGAGCGTTGGACTAGTAACCAGCAGGTAGCCTAGTGGTTAGAGCGTTGGACTAGTAACCAGCAGGTAGCCTAGTGGTTAGATAGTTGGACTAGTAACCAGCAGGTAGTCTAGTGGTTAGAGCGTTGGACTAGTAACCAGCAGGTAGCCTAGTGGTTAGAGTGGATTGGCGGCAGGTAGCCTAGTGGTTAGAGTGGAGGGGCGGCAGGTAGCCTAGTGGTTAGAGCGTTGGGCCAGTAACCAGCAGGTAGCCTAGTGGTTAGAGCGTTGGGCCAGTAACCAGCAGGTAGCCTAGTGGTTAGAGCGTTGGGCCAGTAACCAGCAGGTAGCCTAGTGGTTAGAGCGTTGGGCCAGTAACCAGCAGCTAGACTAGTGGTTAGAGCGTTGGGCCAGTAACCAGCAGGTAGCCTAGTGGTTAGAGCATTGGGCCAGTAACCGGCAGGTAGCCTAGTGGTTAGAGAGCGTTGGACTAGTAACCAGCAGGTAGCCTAGTGGTTAGAGAGCGTTGGACTAGTAACAAGCAGGTAGCCTAGTGGTTAGAGAGCGTTGGACTAGTAACCAGCAGGTAGCCTAGTGGTTAGAGAGCGTTGGACTAGTAACCAGCAGGTAGCCTAGTGGTTAGAGCGTTGGACTAGTAACCAGCAGGTAGCCTAGTGGTTAGAGCGTTGGACTAGTAACCAGCAGGTAGCCTAGTGGTTAGAGCGTTGAGCCAGTAACCAGCAGGTAGCCTAGTGGTTAGAGCGTTGGACTAGTAACCAGCAGGTAGCCTAGTGGTTAGAGCGTTGGACTAGTAACCAGCAGGTAGTCTAGTGGTTAGAGCGTTGGACTAGTAACCAGCAGGTAGCCTAGTGGTTAGAGCGTTGGACTAGTAACCAGCAGGTAGCCTAGTGGTTAGAGAGTGTTGGACTAGTAACCAGCAGGTAGCCTAGTGGTTAGAGAGCGTTGGACTAGTAACCAGCAGGTAGCCTAGTGGTTAGAGCGTTGGACTAGTAACCAGCAGGAAGCCTAGTGGTTAGAGAGAGTTGGACTAGTAACCAGCAGGTAGCCTAGTGGTTAGAGAGCGTTGGACTAGTAACCAGCAGGTAGCCTAGTGGTTAGAGCGTTGGACTAGTAACCAGCAGGTAGCCTAGTGGTTAGAGCGTTGGGCCAGTAACCAGCAGGTAGCCTAGTGGTTAGAGAGCGTTGGACTAGTAACCAGCAGGTAGCCTAGTGGTTAGAGAGCGTTGGACTAGTAACCAGCAGGTAGCCTAGTGGTTAGAGCGTTGGACTAGTAACCAGCAGGTAGCCTAGTGGTTAGAGCGTTGGACCAGTAACCAGCAGGTAGCCTAGTGGTTAGAGCGTTGGACTAGTAACCAGCAGGTAGCCTAGTGGTTAGAGCGTTGGACCAGTAACCAGCAGGTAGCCTAGTGGTTAGAGCGTTGGACTAGTAACCAGCAGGTAGCCTAGTGGTTAGAGCGTTGGACTAGTAACCAGCAGGTAGCCTAGTGGTTAGAGCGTTGGACTAGTAACCAGCAGGTAGCCTAGTGGTTAGAGCGTTGGACTAGTAACCAGCAGGTAGCCTAGTGGTTAGAGCGTTGGACTAGTAACCAGCAGGTAGCCTAGTGGTTAGAGCGTTGGACTAGTAACCAGCAGGGCAGCCTAGTGGTTAGAGCGTTGGACTAGTAACCAGCAGGTAGCCTAGTGGTTAGAGCGTTGGACTAGTAACCAGCAGGTAGCCTAGTGGTTAGAGTGGATTGGCGGCAGGTAGCCTAGTGGTTAGAGTGGAGGGGCGGCAGGTAGCCTAGTGGTTAGAGCGTTGGGCCAGTAACCAGCAGGTAGCCTAGTGGTTAGAGCGTTGGGCCAGTAACCAGCAGGTAGCCTAGTGGTTAGAGCGTTGGGCCAGTAACCAGCAGGTAGCCTAGTGGTTAGAGCGTTGGGCCAGTAACCAGCAGCTAGACTAGTGGTTAGAGCGTTGGGCCAGTAACCAGCAGGTAGCCTAGTGGTTAGAGCATTGGGCCAGTAACCGGCAGGTAGCCTAGTGGTTAGAGAGCGTTGGACTAGTAACCAGCAGGTAGCCTAGTGGTTAGAGAGCGTTGGACTAGTAACCAGCAGGTAGCCTAGTGGTTAGAGCGTTGGACTAGTAACCAGCAGGTAGCCTAGTGGTTAGAGCGTTGGACTAGTAACCAGCAGGTAGCCTAGTGGTTAGAGCGTTGGACTAGTAACCAGCAGGTAGCCTAGTGGTTAGAGCGTTGGACTAGTAACCAGCAGGTAGCCTAGTGGTTAGAGCGTTGAGCCAGTAACCAGCAGGTAGCCTAGTGGTTAGAGCGTTGGACTAGTAACCAGCAGGTAGCCTAGTGGTTAGAGCGTTGGACTAGTAACCAGCAGGTAGTCTAGTGGTTAGAGCGTTGGACTAGTAACCAGCAGGTAGCCTAGTGGTTAGAGCGTTGGACTAGTAACCAGCAGGTAGCCTAGTGGTTAGAGAGTGTTGGACTAGTAACCAGCAGGTAGCCTAGTGGTTAGAGAGCGTTGGACTAGTAACCAGCAGGTAGCCTAGTGGTTAGAGCGTTGGACTAGTAACCAGCAGGAAGCCTAGTGGTTAGAGAGAGTTGGACTAGTAACCAGCAGGTAGCCTAGTGGTTAGAGAGCGTTGGACTAGTAACCAGCAGGTAGCCTAGTGGTTAGAGCGTTGGACTAGTAACCAGCAGGTAGCCTAGTGGTTAGAGCGTTGGGCCAGTAACCAGCAGGTAGCCTAGTGGTTAGAGAGCGTTGGACTAGTAACCAGCAGGTAGCCTAGTGGTTAGAGAGCGTTGGACTAGTAACCAGCAGGTAGCCTAGTGGTTAGAGCGTTGGACTAGTAACCAGCAGGTAGCCTAGTGGTTAGAGCGTTGGACCAGTAACCAGCAGGTAGCCTAGTGGTTAGAGCGTTGGACTAGTAACCAGCAGGTAGCCTAGTGGTTAGAGCGTTGGACCAGTAACCAGCAGGTAGCCTAGTGGTTAGAGCGTTGGACTAGTAACCAGCAGGTAGCCTAGTGGTTAGAGCGTTGGACTAGTAACCAGCAGGTAGCCTAGTGGTTAGAGCGTTGGACTAGTAACCAGCAGGTAGCCTAGTGGTTAGAGCGTTGGACTAGTAACCAGCAGGTAGCCTAGTGGTTAGAGCGTTGGACTAGTAACCAGCAGGTAGCCTAGTGGTTAGAGCGTTGAGCCAGTAACCAGCAGGTAGCCTAGTGGTTAGAGCGTTGGACTAGTAACCAGCAGGTAGCCTAGTGGTTAGAGCGTTGGACTAGTAACCAGCAGGTAGTCTAGTGGTTAGAGCGTTGGACTAGTAACCAGCAGGTAGCCTAGTGGTTAGAGCGTTGGACTAGTAACCAGCAGGTAGCCTAGTGGTTAGAGCGTTGGACTAGTAACCAGCAGGTAGCCTAGTGGTTAGATAGTTGGACTAGTAACCAGCAGGTAGTCTAGTGGTTAGAGCGTTGGACTAGTAACCAGCAGGTAGCCTAGTGGTTAGAGTGGATTGGCGGCAGGTAGCCTAGTGGTTAGAGTGGAGGGGCGGCAGGTAGCCTAGTGGTTAGAGCGTTGGGCCAGTAACCAGCAGGTAGCCTAGTGGTTAGAGCGTTGGGCCAGTAACCAGCAGGTAGCCTAGTGGTTAGAGCGTTGGGCCAGTAACCAGCAGGTAGCCTAGTGGTTAGAGCGTTGGGCCAGTAACCAGCAGCTAGACTAGTGGTTAGAGCGTTGGGCCAGTAACCAGCAGGTAGCCTAGTGGTTAGAGCATTGGGCCAGTAACCGGCAGGTAGCCTAGTGGTTAGAGAACGTTGGACTAGTAACCAGCAGGTAGCCTAGTGGTTAGAGAGCGTTGGACTAGTAACAAGCAGGTAGCCTAGTGGTTAGAGAGCGTTGGACTAGTAACCAGCAGGTAGCCTAGTGGTTAGAGAGCGTTGGACTAGTAACCAGCAGGTAGCCTAGTGGTTAGAGCGTTGGACTAGTAACCAGCAGGTAGCCTAGTGGTTAGAGCGTTGGACTAGTAACCAGCAGGTAGCCTAGTGGTTAGAGCGTTGAGCCAGTAACCAGCAGGTAGCCTAGTGGTTAGAGCGTTGGACTAGTAACCAGCAGGTAGCCTAGTGGTTAGAGCGTTGGACTAGTAACCAGCAGGTAGTCTAGTGGTTAGAGCGTTGGACTAGTAACCAGCAGGTAGCCTAGTGGTTAGAGCGTTGGACTAGTAACCAGCAGGTAGCCTAGTGGTTAGAGCGTTGGACTAGTAACCAGCAGGTAGCCTAGTGGTTAGATAGTTGGACTAGTAACCAGCAGGTAGTCTAGTGGTTAGAGCGTTGGACTAGTAACCAGCAGGTAGCCTTGTGGTTAGAGTGGATGGGCGGCAGGTAGCCTAGTGGTTAGAGTGGAGGGGCGGCAGGTAGCCTAGTGGTTAGAGCGTTGGGCCAGTAACCAGCAGGTAGCCTAGTGGTTAGAGCGTTGGGCCAGTAACCAGCAGGTAGCCTAGTGGTTAGAGCGTTGGGCCAGTAACCAGCAGGTAGCCTAGTGGTTAGAGCGTTGGGCCAGTAACCAGCAGCTAGACTAGTGGTTAGAGCGTTGGGCCAGTAACCAGCTGGTAGCCTAGTGGTTAGAGAGCGTTGGACTAGTAACCAGCAGGTAGCCTAGTGGTTTGAGAGCGTTGGACTAGTAACAAGCAGGTAGCCTAGTGGTTAGAGAGCGTTGGACTAGTAACCAGCAGGTAGCCTAGTGGTTAGAGAGCGTTGGACTAGTAACCAGCAGGTAGCCTAGTGGTTAGATAGTTGGACTAGTAACCAGCAGGTAGTCTAGTGGTTAGAGCGTTGGACTAGTAACCAGCAGGTAGCCTAGTGGTTAGAGTGGATTGGCGGCAGGTAGCCTAGTGGTTAGAGTGGAGGGGCGGCAGGTAGCCTAGTGGTTAGAGCGTTGGGCCAGTAACCAGCAGGTAGCCTAGTGGTTAGAGCGTTGGGCCAGTAACCAGCAGGTAGCCTAGTGGTTAGAGCGTTGGGCCAGTAACCAGCAGGTAGCCTAGTGGTTAGAGCGTTGGGCCAGTAACCAGCAGCTAGACTAGTGGTTAGAGCGTTGGGCCAGTAACCAGCAGGTAGCCTAGTGGTTAGAGCATTGGGCCAGTAACCGGCAGGTAGCCTAGTGGTTAGAGAGCGTTGGACTAGTAACCAGCAGGTAGCCTAGTGGTTAGAGAGCGTTGGACTAGTAACAAGCAGGTAGCCTAGTGGTTAGAGAGCGTTGGACTAGTAACCAGCAGGTAGCCTAGTGGTTAGAGAGCGTTGGACTAGTAACCAGCAGGTAGCCTAGTGGTTAGAGCGTTGGACTAGTAACCAGCAGGTAGCCTAGTGGTTAGAGCGTTGGACTAGTAACCAGCAGGTAGCCTAGTGGTTAGAGCGTTGAGCCAGTAACCAGCAGGTAGCCTAGTGGTTAGAGCGTTGGACTAGTAACCAGCAGGTAGCCTAGTGGTTAGAGCGTTGGACTAGTAACCAGCAGGTAGTCTAGTGGTTAGAGCGTTGGACTAGTAACCAGCAGGTAGCCTAGTGGTTAGAGCGTTGGACTAGTAACCAGCAGGTAGCCTAGTGGTTAGAGAGTGTTGGACTAGTAACCAGCAGGTAGCCTAGTGGTTAGAGAGCGTTGGACTAGTAACCAGCAGGTAGCCTAGTGGTTAGAGCGTTGGACTAGTAACCAGCAGGAAGCCTAGTGGTTAGAGAGAGTTGGACTAGTAACCAGCAGGTAGCCTAGTGGTTAGAGAGCGTTGGACTAGTAACCAGCAGGTAGCCTAGTGGTTAGAGCGTTGGACTAGTAACCAGCAGGTAGCCTAGTGGTTAGAGCGTTGGGCCAGTAACCAGCAGGTAGCCTAGTGGTTAGAGAGCGTTGGACTAGTAACCAGCAGGTAGCCTAGTGGTTAGAGCGTTGGACTAGTAACCAGCAGGTAGCCTAGTGGTTAGAGCGTTGGACCAGTAACCAGCAGGTAGCCTAGTGGTTAGAGCGTTGGACTAGTAACCAGCAGGTAGCCTAGTGGTTAGAGCGTTGGACCAGTAACCAGCAGGTAGCCTAGTGGTTAGAGCGTTGGACTAGTAACCAGCAGGTAGCCTAGTGGTTAGAGCGTTGGACTAGTAACCAGCAGGTAGCCTAGTGGTTAGAGCGTTGGACTAGTAACCAGCAGGTAGCCTAGTGGTTAGAGCGTTGGACTAGTAACCAGCAGGTAGCCTAGTGGTTAGAGCGTTGGACTAGTAACCAGCAGGTAGCCTAGTGGTTAGAGCGTTGGACTAGTAACCAGCAGGGCAGCCTAGTGGTTAGAGCGTTGGACTAGTAACCAGCAGGTAGCCTAGTGGTTAGAGCGTTGGACTAGTAACCAGCAGGTAGCCTAGTGGTTAGAGTGGATTGGCGGCAGGTAGCCTAGTGGTTAGAGTGGAGGGGCGGCAGGTAGCCTAGTGGTTAGAGCGTTGGGCCAGTAACCAGCAGGTAGCCTAGTGGTTAGAGCGTTGGGCCAGTAACCAGCAGGTAGCCTAGTGGTTAGAGCGTTGGGCCAGTAACCAGCAGGTAGCCTAGTGGTTAGAGCGTTGGGCCAGTAACCAGCAGCTAGACTAGTGGTTAGAGCGTTGGGCCAGTAACCAGCAGGTAGCCTAGTGGTTAGAGCATTGGGCCAGTAACCGGCAGGTAGCCTAGTGGTTAGAGAGCGTTGGACTAGTAACCAGCAGGTAGCCTAGTGGTTAGAGAGCGTTGGACTAGTAACAAGCAGGTAGCCTAGTGGTTAGAGAGCGTTGGACTAGTAACCAGCAGGTAGCCTAGTGGTTAGAGAGCGTTGGACTAGTAACCAGCAGGTAGCCTAGTGGTTAGAGCGTTGGACTAGTAACCAGCAGGTAGCCTAGTGGTTAGAGCGTTGGACTAGTAACCAGCAGGTAGCCTAGTGGTTAGAGCGTTGAGCCAGTAACCAGCAGGTAGCCTAGTGGTTAGAGCGTTGGACTAGTAACCAGCAGGTAGCCTAGTGGTTAGAGCGTTGGACTAGTAACCAGCAGGTAGTCTAGTGGTTAGAGCGTTGGACTAGTAACCAGCAGGTAGCCTAGTGGTTAGAGCGTTGGACTAGTAACCAGCAGGTAGCCTAGTGGTTAGAGAGTGTTGGACTAGTAACCAGCAGGTAGCCTAGTGGTTAGAGAGCGTTGGACTAGTAACCAGCAGGTAGCCTAGTGGTTAGAGCGTTGGACTAGTAACCAGCAGGAAGCCTAGTGGTTAGAGAGAGTTGGACTAGTAACCAGCAGGTAGCCTAGTGGTTAGAGAGCGTTGGACTAGTAACCAGCAGGTAGCCTAGTGGTTAGAGCGTTGGACTAGTAACCAGCAGGTAGCCTAGTGGTTAGAGCGTTGGGCCAGTAACCAGCAGGTAGCCTAGTGGTTAGAGAGCGTTGGACTAGTAACCAGCAGGTAGCCTAGTGGTTAGAGAGCGTTGGACTAGTAACCAGCAGGTAGCCTAGTGGTTAGAGCGTTGGACTAGTAACCAGCAGGTAGCCTAGTGGTTAGAGCGTTGGACCAGTAACCAGCAGGTAGCCTAGTGGTTAGAGCGTTGGACTAGTAACCAGCAGGTAGCCTAGTGGTTAGAGCGTTGGACCAGTAACCAGCAGGTAGCCTAGTGGTTAGAGCGTTGGACTAGTAACCAGCAGGTAGCCTAGTGGTTAGAGCGTTGGACTAGTAACCAGCAGGTAGCCTAGTGGTTAGAGCGTTGGACTAGTAACCAGCAGGTAGCCTAGTGGTTAGAGCGTTGGACTAGTAACCAGCAGGTAGCCTAGTGGTTAGAGCGTTGGACTAGTAACCAGCAGGTAGCCTAGTGGTTAGAGCGTTGAGCCAGTAACCAGCAGGTAGCCTAGTGGTTAGAGCGTTGGACTAGTAACCAGCAGGTAGCCTAGTGGTTAGAGCGTTGGACTAGTAACCAGCAGGTAGCCTAGTGGTTAGAGCGTTGGGCCAGTAACCAGCAGGTAGCCTAGTGGTTAGAGCGTTGGGCCAGTAACCAGCAGGTAGCCTAGTGGTTAGAGCGTTGGGCCAGTAACCAGCAGCTAGACTAGTGGTTAGAGCGTTGGGCCAGTAACCAGCTGGTAGCCTAGTGGTTAGAGAGCGTTGGACTAGTAACCAGCAGGTAGCCTAGTGGTTTGAGAGCGTTGGACTAGTAACAAGCAGGTAGCCTAGTGGTTAGAGAGCGTTGGACTAGTAACCAGCAGGTAGCCTAGTGGTTAGAGAGCGTTGGACTAGTAACCAGCAGGTAGCCTAGTGGTTAGATAGTTGGACTAGTAACCAGCAGGTAGTCTAGTGGTTAGAGCGTTGGACTAGTAACCAGCAGGTAGCCTAGTGGTTAGAGTGGATTGGCGGCAGGTAGCCTAGTGGTTAGAGTGGAGGGGCGGCAGGTAGCCTAGTGGTTAGAGCGTTGGGCCAGTAACCAGCAGGTAGCCTAGTGGTTAGAGCGTTGGGCCAGTAACCAGCAGGTAGCCTAGTGGTTAGAGCGTTGGGCCAGTAACCAGCAGGTAGCCTAGTGGTTAGAGCGTTGGGCCAGTAACCAGCAGCTAGACTAGTGGTTAGAGCGTTGGGCCAGTAACCAGCAGGTAGCCTAGTGGTTAGAGCATTGGGCCAGTAACCGGCAGGTAGCCTAGTGGTTAGAGAGCGTTGGACTAGTAACCAGCAGGTAGCCTAGTGGTTAGAGAGCGTTGGACTAGTAACAAGCAGGTAGCCTAGTGGTTAGAGAGCGTTGGACTAGTAACCAGCAGGTAGCCTAGTGGTTAGAGAGCGTTGGACTAGTAACCAGCAGGTAGCCTAGTGGTTAGAGCGTTGGACTAGTAACCAGCAGGTAGCCTAGTGGTTAGAGCGTTGGACTAGTAACCAGCAGGTAGCCTAGTGGTTAGAGCGTTGAGCCAGTAACCAGCAGGTAGCCTAGTGGTTAGAGCGTTGGACTAGTAACCAGCAGGTAGCCTAGTGGTTAGAGCGTTGGACTAGTAACCAGCAGGTAGTCTAGTGGTTAGAGCGTTGGACTAGTAACCAGCAGGTAGCCTAGTGGTTAGAGCGTTGGACTAGTAACCAGCAGGTAGCCTAGTGGTTAGAGAGTGTTGGACTAGTAACCAGCAGGTAGCCTAGTGGTTAGAGAGCGTTGGACTAGTAACCAGCAGGTAGCCTAGTGGTTAGAGCGTTGGACTAGTAACCAGCAGGAAGCCTAGTGGTTACAGAGAGTTGGACTAGTAACCAGCAGGTAGCCTAGTGGTTAGAGAGCGTTGGACTAGTAACCAGCAGGTAGCCTAGTGGTTAGAGCGTTGGACTAGTAACCAGCAGGTAGCCTAGTGGTTAGAGCGTTGGGCCAGTAACCAGCAGGTAGCCTAGTGGTTAGAGAGCGTTGGACTAGTAACCAGCAGGTAGCCTAGTGGTTAGAGAGCGTTGGACTAGTAACCAGCAGGTAGCCTAGTGGTTAGAGCGTTGGACTAGTAACCAGCAGGTAGCCTAGTGGTTAGAGCGTTGGACCAGTAACCAGCAGGTAGCCTAGTGGTTAGAGCGTTGGACTAGTAACCAGCAGGTAGCCTAGTGGTTAGAGCGTTGGACCAGTAACCAGCAGGTAGCCTAGTGGTTAGAGCGTTGGACTAGTAACCAGCAGGTAGCCTAGTGGTTAGAGCGTTGGACTAGTAACCAGCAGGTAGCCTAGTGGTTAGAGCGTTGGACTAGTAACCAGCAGGTAGCCTAGTGGTTAGAGCGTTGGACTAGTAACCAGCAGGTAGCCTAGTGGTTAGAGCGTTGGACTAGTAACCAGCAGGTAGCCTAGTGGTTAGAGCGTTGGACTAGTAACCAGCAGGGCAGCCTAGTGGTTAGAGCGTTGGACTAGTAACCAGCAGGTAGCCTAGTGGTTAGAGCGTTGGACTAGTAACCAGCAGGTAGCCTAGTGGTTAGAGTGGATTGGCGGCAGGTAGCCTAGTGGTTAGAGTGGAGGGGCGGCAGGTAGCCTAGTGGTTAGAGCGTTGGGCCAGTAACCAGCAGGTAGCCTAGTGGTTAGAGCGTTGGGCCAGTAACCAGCAGGTAGCCTAGTGGTTAGAGCGTTGGGCCAGTAACCAGCAGGTAGCCTAGTGGTTAGAGCGTTGGGCCAGTAACCAGCAGCTAGACTAGTGGTTAGAGCGTTGGGCCAGTAACCAGCAGGTAGCCTAGTGGTTAGAGCATTGGGCCAGTAACCGGCAGGTAGCCTAGTGGTTAGAGAGCGTTGGACTAGTAACCAGCAGGTAGCCTAGTGGTTAGAGAGCGTTGGACTAGTAACAAGCAGGTAGCCTAGTGGTTAGAGAGCGTTGGACTAGTAACCAGCAGGTAGCCTAGTGGTTAGAGAGCGTTGGACTAGTAACCAGCAGGTAGCCTAGTGGTTAGAGCGTTGGACTAGTAACCAGCAGGTAGCCTAGTGGTTAGAGCGTTGGACTAGTAACCAGCAGGTAGCCTAGTGGTTAGAGCGTTGAGCCAGTAACCAGCAGGTAGCCTAGTGGTTAGAGCGTTGGACTAGTAACCAGCAGGTAGCCTAGTGGTTAGAGCGTTGGACTAGTAACCAGCAGGTAGTCTAGTGGTTAGAGCGTTGGACTAGTAACCAGCAGGTAGCCTAGTGGTTAGAGCGTTGGACTAGTAACCAGCAGGTAGCCTAGTGGTTAGAGAGTGTTGGACTAGTAACCAGCAGGTAGCCTAGTGGTTAGAGAGCGTTGGACTAGTAACCAGCAGGTAGCCTAGTGGTTAGAGCGTTGGACTAGTAACCAGCAGGAAGCCTAGTGGTTAGAGAGAGTTGGACTAGTAACCAGCAGGTAGCCTAGTGGTTAGAGAGCGTTGGACTAGTAACCAGCAGGTAGCCTAGTGGTTAGAGCGTTGGACTAGTAACCAGCAGGTAGCCTAGTGGTTAGAGCGTTGGGCCAGTAACCAGCAGGTAGCCTAGTGGTTAGAGAGCGTTGGACTAGTAACCAGCAGGTAGCCTAGTGGTTAGAGAGCGTTGGACTAGTAACCAGCAGGTAGCCTAGTGGTTAGAGCGTTGGACTAGTAACCAGCAGGTAGCCTAGTGGTTAGAGCGTTGGACCAGTAACCAGCAGGTAGCCTAGTGGTTAGAGCGTTGGACTAGTAACCAGCAGGTAGCCTAGTGGTTAGAGCGTTGGACCAGTAACCAGCAGGTAGCCTAGTGGTTAGAGCGTTGGACTAGTAACCAGCAGGTAGCCTAGTGGTTAGAGCGTTGGACTAGTAACCAGCAGGTAGCCTAGTGGTTAGAGCGTTGGACTAGTAACCAGCAGGTAGCCTAGTGGTTAGAGCGTTGGACTAGTAACCAGCAGGTAGCCTAGTGGTTAGAGCGTTGGACTAGTAACCAGCAGGTAGCCTAGTGGTTAGAGCGTTGAGCCAGTAACCAGCAGGTAGCCTAGTGGTTAGAGCGTTGGACTAGTAACCAGCAGGTAGCCTAGTGGTTAGAGCGTTGGACTAGTAACCAGCAGGTAGTCTAGTGGTTAGAGCGTTGGACTAGTAACCAGCAGGTAGCCTAGTGGTTAGAGCGTTGGACTAGTAACCAGCAGGTAGCCTAGTGGTTAGAGCGTTGGACTAGTAACCAGCAGGTAGCCTAGTGGTTAGATAGTTGGACTAGTAACCAGCAGGTAGTCTAGTGGTTAGAGCGTTGGACTAGTAACCAGCAGGTAGCCTAGTGGTTAGAGTGGATTGGCGGCAGGTAGCCTAGTGGTTAGAGTGGAGGGGCGGCAGGTAGCCTAGTGGTTAGAGCGTTGGGCCAGTAACCAGCAGGTAGCCTAGTGGTTAGAGCGTTGGGCCAGTAACCAGCAGGTAGCCTAGTGGTTAGAGCGTTGGGCCAGTAACCAGCAGGTAGCCTAGTGGTTAGAGCGTTGGGCCAGTAACCAGCAGCTAGACTAGTGGTTAGAGCGTTGGGCCAGTAACCAGCAGGTAGCCTAGTGGTTAGAGCATTGGGCCAGTAACCGGCAGGTAGCCTAGTGGTTAGAGAACGTTGGACTAGTAACCAGCAGGTAGCCTAGTGGTTAGAGAGCGTTGGACTAGTAACAAGCAGGTAGCCTAGTGGTTAGAGAGCGTTGGACTAGTAACCAGCAGGTAGCCTAGTGGTTAGAGAGCGTTGGACTAGTAACCAGCAGGTAGCCTAGTGGTTAGAGCGTTGGACTAGTAACCAGCAGGTAGCCTAGTGGTTAGAGCGTTGGACTAGTAACCAGCAGGTAGCCTAGTGGTTAGAGCGTTGAGCCAGTAACCAGCAGGTAGCCTAGTGGTTAGAGCGTTGGACTAGTAACCAGCAGGTAGCCTAGTGGTTAGAGCGTTGGACTAGTAACCAGCAGGTAGTCTAGTGGTTAGAGCGTTGGACTAGTAACCAGCAGGTAGCCTAGTGGTTAGAGCGTTGGACTAGTAACCAGCAGGTAGCCTAGTGGTTAGAGCGTTGGACTAGTAACCAGCAGGTAGCCTAGTGGTTAGATAGTTGGACTAGTAACCAGCAGGTAGTCTAGTGGTTAGAGCGTTGGACTAGTAACCAGCAGGTAGCCTAGTGGTTAGAGTGGAGGGGCGGCAGGTAGCCTAGTGGTTAGAGTGGAGGGGCGGCAGGTAGCCTAGTGGTTAGAGCGTTGGGCCAGTAACCAGCAGGTAGCCTAGTGGTTAGAGCGTTGGGCCAGTAACCAGCAGGTAGCCTAGTGGTTAGAGCGTTGGGCCAGTAACCAGCAGGTAGCCTAGTGGTTAGAGCGTTGGGCCAGTAACCAGCAGCTAGACTAGTGGTTAGAGCGTTGGGCCAGTAACCAGCAGGTAGCCTAGTGGTTAGAGCGTTGGGCCAGTAACCAGCAGGTAGCCTAGTGGTTAGAGAGCGTTGGACTAGTAACCAGCAGGTAGCCTAGTGGTTAGAGAGCGTTGGACTAGTAACCAGCAGGTAGCCTAGTGGTTAGAGAGCGTTGGACTAGTAACCAGCAGGTAGCCTAGTGGTTAGAGAGCGTTGGACTAGTAACCAGCAGGTAGCCTAGTGGTTAGAGAGCATTGGACTAGTAACCAGCAGGTAGCCTAGTGGTTAGAGAGCGTTGGACTAGTAACCAGCAGGTAGCCTAGTGGTTAGAGAGCGTTGGACTAGTAACCAGCAGGTAGCCTAGTGGTTAGAGAGCGTTGGACTAGTAACCAGCAGGTAGCCTAGTGGTTAGAGAGCGTTGGACTAGTAACCAGCAGGTAGTCTAGTGGTTAGAGAGCGTTGGACTAGTAACCAGCAGGTAGCCTAGTGGTTGAGAGCGTTGGGCCAGTAACCAGCAGGTAGCCTAGTGGTTAGAGCATTGGGCCAGTAACCAGCAGGTAGCCTAGTGGTTAGAGAGCGTTGGACTAGTAACCAGCAGGTAGCCTAGTGGTTAGAGCGTTGGGCCAGTAACCAGCAGGTAGCCTAGTGGTTAGAGCGTTGGGCCAGTAACCAGCAGGTAGCCTAGTGGTTAGAGAGCGTTGGACTAGTAACCAGCAGGTAGCCTAGTGGTTAGAGTGTTGGGCCAGTAACCAGCAGGTAGCCTAGTGGTTAGAGAGCGTTGGACTAGTAACCGAGCTGACAAGGTAAAAATCTGTCGTTCTGCCCCCTGAACAAGGCAGTTAACTCACTATTCCCTGGTAGGCCGTCATTGTAAATAAGAAGTTATTCTTAACTGACTTGCGTAGTTAAATAAAGGTTCAATAAAATAAACAATGTGGGGGCAGTCGAGTCACTGGGATCAGGGCTTGCTATCAATATCACTCTCTCTTGCTCAAACGCTATGTCACGTCCTGTTATTTTCTATGGTAGAGTAGGTCAGAGGGTTTTTCTAGTTTAGAGTTTCTATGTTGTTATGTTCTAGTTTTTGTATTTCTATGTTTTTTTGGGGGGGGGGGGGGGTATGATCTCCAATTAGAGGCAGCTGGTCATCGTTGTCTCTAATTGGAGATCATACTTAAGTAGGTTTTTCCCACCTGGGTTTGTGGGTCTTTGAGTCTGTTTCAC
>NC_138305.1:114317500-114320000 GCF_965601325.2 Salmo salar
AGTCCCCACAACCAGCCCTGTAGACCGCAGCGAGCTAGACCGCAGGCCTCGTTAGGCTGCAGCGAGCTAGACCGCAGGCCTCGTTAGGCCGCAGCGAGCTAGACCGCAGCACTGTAGGCCGCAGCGAGCTAGACCGCAGGCCTCGTTAGGCCGCAGCGAGCTAGACCGCAGGCCTCGTTAGGCTGCAGCGAGCTAGACCGCAGGCCTCGTTAGGCCGCAGCGAGCTAGACCGCAGGCCTGTAGGCCGCAGGCCTCGTTAGGCCGCAGCGAGCTAGACCGCAGGCCTCGTTAGGCCGCAGCGAGCTAGACCGCAGGCATCGTTAGGCTGCAGCGAGCTAGACCGCAGGCCTGTAGGCCGCAGCAAGCTAGACCGCAGGCCTCGTTAGGCTGCAGCGAGCTAGACCGCAGGCCTCGTTAGGCCACAGCGAGCTAGACCGCAGGCCTCGTTAGGCCGCAGCGAGCTAGACCGCAGGCCTCGTTAGGCCGCAGCGAGCTAGACCGCAGGCCTGTAGGCCGCAGCGAGCTAGACCGCAGGCCTCGTTAGGCCGCAGCGAGCTAGACCGCAGGCCTCGTTAGGCAGCAGCGAGCTAGACCGCAGGCCTCGTTAGGCCGCAGCGAGCTAGACCGCAGGCCTCGTTAGGCAGCAGCGAGCTAGACCGCAGGCCTCGTTAGGCCGCAGCGAGCTAGACCGCATGCCTCGTTAGGCCGCAGCGAGCTAGACCGCAGGCCTCGTTAGGCCGCAGTCGAGCTAGACCGCAGGCCTCGTTAGGCCGCAGCGAGCTAGACCGCAGGCCTCGTTAGGCCGCAGCGAGCTAGACCGCAGGCCTCGTTAGGCCGCAGCGAGCTAGACCGCAGCCATGTAGGCCGCAGCGAGCTAGACCGCAGGCCTCGTTAGGCCGCAGCGAGCTAGACCGCAGCCCTGTAGGCCGCAGCGAGCTAGACCGCAGGCCTCGTTAGGCCGCAGCGAGCTAGACCGCAGGCCTCGTTAGGCTGCAGCGAGCTAGACCGCAGGCCTCGTTAGGCTGCAGCGCACCTGGGTAAATTTAACTGGCTGCTTTAGTTCAGCACAGCGGAGCTCCTGGTTGGACTCTGGAGGCTGAGCTCTACAGACATTTGGTTGAAGCCCCGGACATTGTGTTCTCCAGAGGAAGAAGTGAACGGACTACAAGTGAAGCTGGTAAGCTGGTTAGCAGCACAGCTAGTTAATGTTAAGGCTAACTGTAGGTTCAGTTAAGGAGAGTTATTGTTAAGGCTAACTCTAGGTTCAGTTAAGGAGAGTTATTGTTAAGGCTAACTCTAGGTTCAGTTAAGGAGAGTTATTGTTAAGGCTAACTCTAGGTTCAGTTAAGGAGAGTTATTGTTAAGGCTAACTCTAGGTTCAGTTAAGGAGAGTTAATGTTAAGGCTAACTCTAGGTTCAGTTAAGGAGAGTTAATGTTAAGGCTAACTCTAGGTTCAGTTAAGGAGAGTTAATGTTAAGGCTAACTGTAGGTTCAGTTAAGGAGAGTTAATGTTAAGGCTAACTGTAGGTTCAGTTAAGGAGAGTTTTGTTTTCAGTTAATGTTTGAGAACCAGCTTTATGAACCTTTTTATTTTGAATAAATATGGCAGCCTTGCCTGGTATAAGTTGTGCCCCCCTGTGTGTTGGGCTTTTGTCATTGTTCCTCCTCGATTCCTTCCTACCAGCCACGCCTGGCGAGTTAGTATAATGGGTTGGATTTACAATGGTGTTTGTTCTTCACTGGTTGCCCTTTTCTCACTAATTGTGCTGCTATGATGGCAGTATTTAGTGGTATTTCACCTAATAAAAGTTTGGAGTTTATCAAAATAGGATTTATTTTCCTTTTTCTTTGTGGGTCTGTGTAGTCTGAGGGAAATATGGTATTGGTAGTTACAGTCTTGTCTCATCGCTGCAACTCCCGTACGGACTCGGGAGAGGCGAAGGTCGAGAGCCGTGCGTCCTCCGAAACGCGACCCCAACCAAGCCGCACTGCTTCTTGACACAATGCCCCACTTAACCCGGAATCCAGCCGCACCAATGTGTCGGAGGAAACACCGTACACCTGGCGACCTGGTCAGCGTGCACTGCACCCGGCCCGCCACAGGAGTCGCTAGAGAGCGATGGGACAAGGACATCCCTGCTAGGCCAAACCCTCCCCCTAACCCGGACGATGCTGGGCCAATTGTGCTCCGCCCCATGGGTCTCCCAGTCGCGGCCGGCTGCGACAGAGCCTGGACTCGAACCCAGAATCTCTAGTGGCACAGCCTTAGACCACTACACCACTCGGGAGGCCTGTATGTGTGTGTTTTATTACATAAATTGTTGTTTTATTGAGAGTCAGTAGGGTTTGGGGTTAGGTGTGTATCACATTACCATGGCAACACATGCCCTTCATACACGCGCACAGCAGGCATCCCTGTAAGTGGACATGTGAGAGAGGCTGGTGACATCATACCTTTTAAATCCGAAGGCGCGGTGATGACATCAACTCTCTGGAAAC
>NC_138305.1:114325000-114485000 GCF_965601325.2 Salmo salar
TTATACTAAACAAGGTGTCTGCTACCTCAGACGCTGAGAGAGGAGTGTTGGGACAGTGTAGTAGCCTACACTTCCTCTAGGGGGAGCCAGAGGAACACTGATCAGCCAGTCTCCCGCTTTCCCTCCCCTCTCTCTCTCCTCCCTCTCCTCTCTCTCTCCTCTCTCCTCTCCCTCTCTCCCTCTCCCTCCCCTCTCTCTCTCCTCCCTCTCCTCTCTCTCTCCTCTCTCCTCTCCCTCTCTCCCTCTCCCTCCCCTCTCTCTCTCTCTCCTCTCTCTCCTCTCTCCGCTCTCTCCCTCCCCTCTCCCCTCTTTCTCTCTCCCCTCTTTCTCAACTTGCTCCTCTTTCTTTCTCTCTCTCTCTCTCTCTCTCTCTCTCTCTCTCTCTCTCTCTCTCTCCCCCTCTCTCTCTCTCTCTCCCTCCCTTCCCCTCTGCACCCCAGTCTTCAGTCCCAAACTAACATTTCTACAGTGGTTAGTTCCTGGTAACTGCTCAGTCATATGCACTACAGTGTGAGTTAGAGACATGGTTGTGTTTTATTGGGGGTCATTAGGGGTTGGGGGTGGGTGTGTATCACATTACCATGGAAACACACACACACACACACACACACACACACACACACACACACACACACACACACACACACACACACACACACACAGAGTTTCGTATTTCTATCTTCTGGGGACCAAATATTTGATTCCCATCCAAAATTATATTTTCCTTAAACCTAACCGCAAACCCCTAACCCTAAAACTATACCTACCTCCTGACCCTAACCCCTAACCTCAATTCTAACCCTACTAGTAACCCTAAACCTAACCTCTAAGCCTGAAATAGCATTTCTCCTTGTGGGGACTGTCCTCATGAATTTTCCTTGTTTTACTGTCTGATACCCACAAGGATAAACATAGTTACACAGACAGAGACCGACTCGGAGAGAACACTGATCTCCTTATTTAGGCAGACTGTCTCTAACCAGTACTCGCTCTTTCTTCCTCTGCCATCTATCCATCCTTCTATCAATCCATCAATCTATCCATCCATTCTTCTATCAATCCATCTATCAATTAATCTATCCATCCTTCTATCAATCTATCTATCAATCTATCCATCCTTCTATCAATCCGTCTATCAATCTATCAATCTATCCATCCTTCTATCAATCCATCTATCAATTCATCTATCATTCATCCATCTATCAATTAATCTATCCATCCTTCTATCAATCCATCTGTCAATTCATCTATCAATCTATCCATCTATCAATCTATCCATCCTTCTATCAATCCATCAATCTATCGATCCATTCTTCTATCCATCCTTCTATCAATCCATCTATCAATTAATCTATCCATCCTTCTATCAATCTATCTATCAATCTATCCATCCTTCTATCAATCCGTCTATCAATCTATCAATCTATCCATCCTTCTATCAATCCATCTATCAATTCATCTATCATTCATCCATCTATCAATTAATCTATCCATCCTTCTATCAATCCATCTATCAATTAATCTATCCATCCTTCTATCAATCCATCAATCTATCGATCCATTCTTCTATCCATCCTTCTATCAATCCATCTATCAATTAATCTATCCATCCTTCTATCAATCTATCTATCAATCTATCCATCCTTCTATCAATCCGTCTATCAATCTATCAATCTATCCATCCTTCTATCAATCCATCTATCAATCTATCAATCTATCCATCCTTCTATCAATCCATCTATCAATTAATCTATCCATCCTTCTATCAATCTATCTATCAATCTATCCATCCTTCTATCAATCCGTCTATCAATCTATCAATCTATCCATCCTTCTATCAATCCATCTATCAATTCATCTATCATTCATCTATCAATCTATTAATCTATCCATCCTTCTATCAATCCATCTGTCAATTCATCTATCAATCTATCCATCTATCAATCTATCCATCCTTCTATCAATCCATCTGTCAATTCATCTATCATCCTTCTATCAATCCATCTATCAATTAATCTATCCATCCTTCTATCAATCCATCTATCAATTAATCTATCCATCCTTCTATCAATCAATCCATCAATCTATCTATCAATCTATCCATCCTTCTATCAATCCATCTATCAATCTATCCATCCTTCTATCAATTCATCTATCATTCATCTATCAATCAATCCATCTATCAATCCTTCTATCAATCCATCTGTCAATTCATCTATCAATCTATCCATCTATCAATCTATCCATCCTTCTATCAATTCATCTATCAATCAATCCATCTATCAATCCTTCTATCAATCCATCTGTCAATTCATCTATCAATCTATCCATCTATCAATCTATCCATCCTTCTATCAATTGATCTATCAATTCATCTATCATTCATCTATCAATCAATCCATCTATCAATCCATCTATCATTCATCTATCAATCTATCCATCTATCAATCTATCCATCCTTCTATCAATTGATCTATCAATTCATCTATCATTCATCTATCAATCAATCCATCTATCAATCCATCTATCATTCATCTATCAACCCTTCTATCCATCTATCAATCAGCTATCAAACATTCTATCAAACCTTATATACATCTACCAATCCATCTATCAACCCTTCTATCCATCTGTCAACCCTTCTATCCATCTGTTAACCCTTCTATATATCTACCAATCCATCATTCCATCTATCAACCTTCTATCCATCTGTCAACCCTTCTATCCATCTGTTAACCCTTCTATATATCTACCAATCCATCATTCCATTGATCAGCCCTTCTATCCATCTCAAATCAAATCAAATCTAATGTTATTGGTCACATACACATGGTTAGCAGGTGTTAATGCGAGTGGAGCGAAATGCTTGTGCTTCTAGTTCCGAACATGGAGTAATATCTAACGAGTAATCTAACCTAACAATTTCACAACAACTACCTTATACACACAAGTGTAAAGGAATGAATAAGAATATGTACATAAAAATATATGAATGAGCGATGGCCGAACGGCATAGGCAAGATGCAGTAGATGGTATAGAGTACAGTATATACATATGAGATGAGTAATGTAGGGTATGTGAACATTATATAAAGTGGCATTGTTTAAAGTGGCTAGTGATACATTTATTACATCAATTCTTCATTATTAAAGTGGCTGGAGATGAGTCAGTATGTTGGCAGCAGCCACTCAATGTTAGTGATAGCTGTTTAACAGTCTGATGGCCTTGAGATAGAAACTGTTTTTCAGTCTCTCGGTCCCCGCTTTGATGCACCTGTACTGACCTCGCCTTCTGGATGATAGCGGGGTGAACAGGCAGTGGCTCTGGTGGTTGTTGTCCTTGATGATCTTTTTGGCCTTCCTGTGACATCGGGTGCTGTAGGTATCCTGGAGGGCAGGTAGTTTGCCCCGGTGATGCGTTGTGCAGACCTCACTACCCTCTGGAGAGCCTTACGGTTGTGGGCGGAGCAGTTGCCGTACCAGGCGGTGATACAGCCCAACAGGATGCTCTCGATTGTGCATCTGTAAAAGTTTGTGAGTGTTTTTGGTGACAAACCGAATTTCTTCAACCTCAGGAGGCTGAAGAGGCGCTGCTGCGGCTTCTTCACCACGCTGTCTGTGTGGGTATACCATTTCAGTTTGTCCGTGATGTGTACACCGAGGAACTTAAAACTCTCCACCTTCTCCACTGCTGTCCCGTCGATGTGGATAGGGGGCTGCTACCTCTGCTGTTTCCTGAAGTCCACGATCATCTCCTTTGTTTTGTTGACATTGAGTGTGAGGTTATTTTCCTGGCACCACACTCCGAGGGCCTGTTGTTGTTGGCAATCAAGCCTACCACTGTAGTGTTGTCTGCAAACTTGATGATTGAGTTGGAGGCGTGCATGGCCACGCAGTCATGGGTGAACAGGGAGTACAGGAGGGGGCTGAGAACGCACCCTTGTGGGGCCCCAGTGTTGAGGATCAGCGGGCTGGAGATGTTGTTACCTACCCTCACCACCTGGGGGCGGCCGTCAGAAAGTCCAGGACCCAGTTGCACAGGGCGGGGACGAGACCCAGGGTCTTGAGCTTAATGACGAGTTTGGAGGGTACTATGGTGTTAAATACTGAACTGTAGTCGATGAACAGCATTCTCACGTAGGTATTCCTCTTGTCCAGATGGGTTAGGGCAGTGTGCAGTGTGATTGCGATTGCGTCGTCTGTGGACCTATTGTGGCGGTAAGCAAATTGGAGTGGGTCTAGGGTATCAGGTAGGGTGGAGGTGATATGGTCCTTGACTAGTCTCTCAAAGCACTTCATGATGACAGAAGTGAGTGCTACAGGGCGGTAGTCATTTAGTTCAGTTACCTTAGCTTTCTTGGGAACAGGAACAATGGTGGCCATCTTGAAGCATGTGGGGACAGCAGACTGGGATAGGGAGAGATTGAATATGTCCGTAAACACACCAGCCAGCTGGTCTGCGCATGCTCTGAGGACGCGGCTGGGGATGCAGTCTGGGCCGGCATTCTTGCGAGGGTTAACACGTTTAAATGTTTTACTCACGTCGGCAGCAGTGAAGGAGAGCCCACAGGTTTTGGCAGCGGGCCGTGTCAGTGGCACTGTATTGTCCTCAAAGCGAGCAAAGAAGTTGTTTAGTTTGTCTGGGAGCAAGACATTGTGGTCTGCGACGGGGCTGGTTTTCCTTTTGTAGTCCGTGATTGACTGTAGACCCTGCCACATACCTCTCATGTCTGAGCCGTTGAATTGTGACTGTACTTTGTCTCTGTACTGACGCTTGGCTTGTTTGATTGCCATGCGGAGGGAATAGCTACACTGTTTATATTCGGTCATGTTTCTAGTCACCTTGCCCTGATTAAAAGGGTTATCATCTATCAACCCTTCTATCATCTGTCAACCCTTCTTTTTATCTGTCAACCCTTCTATCCATCTGTCAACCCTTCTATCCATTTGTCAACCCTTCTATCCATCTGTCAAGCCTTCTATCCATCTGTCAAGCCTTCTATCCATCTGTCAAGCCTTCTATCCATCTGTCAAGCCTTCTATCCATCTGTCAAGCCTTCTATCCATCTGTCAACCGATCAGTTAATCCATCTAACCATTTATAAACCCTTCTATATATCTATCAACCCTTCTATATATCTATCAATCCCTCTATCCATCTATTAATCATTTTGTTCATCTATCAATCATTCTATCATCTATCAATCCTTCTATCCATCTATCAGTTCTTCTATAGCGTGGAACCCCATATTATCGACATATTAAACATTGTTTAAGAAATAAATTACCTTCAACAGTGTTATCTTGTGATCAAGCCATCAATGTTTTGTGGTTATTGGTGTTGTAAAACTGTTAGCTAACGGGTTAGCAATTAGCATGTTTGACATTTCAGTGGAAATTCTACTATCAGATTTTTGATAAACGACTTAGCAAAAAAAACACGTCCCGTATTATCGTTATACGGTCCCCAGTTATCGGCCGCCTTACTATTTTGTTCAATTACAAGATATCTGTTTAATTTTGTTCAAAAAAGAGAAACCAACCTCGTATCCAAAGTGTTTACTAGATAGTTGGCTAGTTGGCTTGCCTTCCAGTAAAAAAAAATGACTTGCATGTCAACTTTCCATTGCCCTCCCGTGGACTCTTAAAAAATGGTTCTTCACCAACATATTCAGTGTTGTAACCAAATAATGTCTCAGAATTTTTTTTACAGATTAATCTTATGTTTTGAGAAAGTAGATAACAGTTTAATACTACAATATAATACATTAGTTTAATTAATACAACTTTAATGTCACGTCCTGACCATAGTAAGTTGTTATTTTCTATGGTAGAGTTGGTCAGGGCGTGACAGGACGTTTTTCTAGTTTAGTTTTTTCTATGTTGTTATGTTCTAGTTTTATATTTCTATGTTGGGTTGTTCTAGTTTTTGTATTTCTATGTTGGGCTTTGTTAGAGATGATCTTCAATTAGAGGCAGCTGATCATCGTTGTCTCTAATTGGAGGTCATATTTAAGTTGGTGTTTGTCCCACCTGGGTTTGTGGGAGATTAGTTTTGAGTAGTGTCTGTTTCACCTCTGAGTCACGGTTTGTTGTTTTTGTCATTTCCGTTTATTTATTATCGCATAGTTTCACAGTATAAATAAAATGTGGAACGACACACACTTTGGTCCGCTCCTTCATCCTATGACAACCGTGACATTTAATTTCAGTCATGTGCATTGACAAAAACAATGAAAACACTGTTTGTGTTGCAGAGACTTGGAAAGTAAAGGAAGAAATACACAAGATGGGTTAAATAAATATATTATATTTTAGACATGTCTTTTTTTTTTTTAAACAAATTAATTCTTTCATATAAAAACAAACAAAACAAACAATTAAATCTCGACAAATCAGAATAACATTACAGCTCCTCCACCACCTCTGGATCCCACAGCACACACCTGGAGGGGAACCAGTACTGATAGAAGTCACAGCACACACCTGGAGGAGAACCAGTACTGATAGATCCCACAGCACACACCTGGAGGAGAACCAGTACTGATAGAAGTCACAGCACACACCTGGAGGAGAACCAGTACTGATAGAAGTCACAGCACACACCTGGAGGAGAACCAGTACTGATAGAAGTCACAGCACACACCTGGAGGAGAACCAGTACTGATAGATCCCACAGCACACACCTGGAGGGGAACCAGTACTGATAGAAGTCACAGCACACACCTGGAGGAGAACCAGTACTGATAGATCCCACAGCACACACCTGGAGGGGAACCAGTACTGATAGAAGTCACAGCACACACCTGGAGGAGAACCAGTACTGATAGAAGTCACAGCACACACCTGGAGGAGAACCAGTACTGATAGAAGTCACAGCACACACCTGGAGGAGAACCAGTACTGATAGATCCCACAGCACACACCTGGAGGGGAACCAGTACTGATAGAAGTCACAGCACACACCTGGAGGAGAACCAGTACTGATAGATCCCACAGCACACACCTGGAGGGGAACCAGTACTGATAGAAGTCACAGCACACACCTGGAGGAGAACCAGTACTGATAGAAGTCACAGCACACACCTGGAGGAGAACCAGTACTGATAGATCCCACAGCACACACCTGGAGGGGAACCAGTACTGATAGAAGTCACAGCACACACCTGGAGGGGAACCAGTACTGATAGAAGTCACAGCACACACCTGGAGGAGAACCAGTACTGATAGATCCCACAGCACACACCTGGAGGGGAACCAGTACTGATAGAAGTCACAGCACACACCTGGAGGAGAACCAGTACTGATAGATCCCACAGCACACACCTGGAGGGGAACCAGTACTGATAGAAGTCACAGCACACACCTGGAGGAGAACCAGTACTGATAGAAGTCACAGCACACACCTGGAGGAGAACCAGTACTGATAGATCCCACAGCACACACCTGGAGGGGAACCAGTACTGATAGAAGTCACAGCACACACCTGGAGGGGAACCAGTACTGATAGAAGTCACAGCACACACCTGGAGGAGAACCAGTACTGATAGATCCCACAGCACACACCTGGAGGGGAACCAGTACTGATAGAAGTCACAGCACACACCTGGAGGGAAACCAGTACTGATAGAAGTCACAGCACACACCTGGAGGAGAACCAGTACTGATAGAAGTCACAGCACACACCTGGAGGAGAACCAGTACTGATATAAGTCACAGCACACACCTGGAGGAGAACCAGTACTGATAGATCCCACAGCACACACCTGGAGGAGAACCAGTACTGATAGATCCCACAGCACACACCTGGAGGAGAACCAGTACTGATAGAAGTCACAGCACACACCTGGAGGAGAACCAGTACTGATAGATCCCACAGCACACACCTGGAGGAGAACCAGTACTGATAGAAGTCAGCACACACCTGGAGGAGAACCAGTACTGATAGATCCCACAGCACACACCTGGAGGGGAACCAGTACTGATAGAAGTCACAGCACACACCTGGAGGAGAACCAGTACTGATAGAAGTCACAGCACACACCTGGAGGAGAACCAGTACTGATAGATCCCACAGCACACACCTGGAGGGGAACCAGTACTGATAGAAGTCACAGCACACACCTGGAGGAGAACCAGTACTGATAGAAGTCACAGCACACACCTGGAGGAGAACCAGTACTGATAGATCCCACAGCACACACCTGGAGGGGAACCAGTACTGATAGATCCCACAGCACACACCTGGAGGAGAACCAGTACTGATAGATCCCACAGCACACACCTGGAGGGGAACCAGTACTGATAGAAGTCACAGCACACACCTGGAGGAGAACCAGTACTGATAGAAGTCACAGCACACACCTGGAGGAGAACCAGTACTGATAGATCCCACAGCACACACCTGGAGGGGAACCAGTACTGATAGAAGTCACAGCACACACCTGGAGGAGAACCAGTACTGATAGGTCCCACAGCACACACCTGGAGGAGAACCAGTACTGATAGAAGTCACAGCACACACCTGGAGGGGAACCAGTACTGATAGAAGTCACAGCACACACCTGGAGGGGAACCAGTACTGATAGAAGTCACAGCACACACCTGGAGGAGAACCAGTACTGATAGATCCCACAGCACACACCTGGAGGAGAACCAGTACTGATAGAAGTCACAGCACACACCTGGAGGAGAACCAGTACTGATAGAAGTCACAGCACACACCTGGAGGAGAACCAGTACTGATAGAAGTCACAGCACACACCTGGAGGGGAACCAGTACTGATAGATCCCACAGCACACACCTGGAGGGGAACCAGTACTGATAGATCCCACAGCACACACCTGGAGGAGAACCAGTACTGATAGAAGTCACAGCACACACCTGGAGGAGAACCAGTACTGATAGAAGTCACAGCACACACCTGGAGGAGAACCAGTACTGATAGATCCCACAGCACACACCTGGAGGAGAACCAGTACTGATAGATCCCACAGCACACACCTGGAGGGGAACCAGTACTGATAGATCCCACAGCACACACCTGGAGGAGAACCAGTACTGATAGAAGTCACAGCACACACCTGGAGGAGAACCAGTACTGATAGATCCCACAGCACACACCTGGAGGAGAACCAGTACTGATAGAAGTCACAGCACACACCTGGAGGAGAACCAGTACTGATAGAAGTCACAGCACACACCTGGAGGAGAACCAGTACTGATAGATCCCACAGCACACACCTGGAGGGGAACCAGTACTGATAGAAGTCACAGCACACACCTGGAGGGGAACCAGTACTGATAGATCCCACAGCACACACCTGGAGGAGAACCAGTACTGATAGATCCCACAGCACACACCTGGAGGAGAACCAGTACTGATAGATCCCACAGCACACACCTGGAGGAGAACCAGTACTGATAGATCCCACAGCACACACCTGGAGGAGAACCAGTACTGATAGAAGTCACAGCACACACCTGGAGGAGAACCAGTACTGATAGAAGTCACAGCACACACCTGGAGGAGAACCAGTACTGATAGAAGTCACAGCACACACCTGGAGGAGAACCAGTACTGATAGATCCCACAGCACACACCTGGAGGAGAACCAGTACTGATAGATCCCACAGCACACACCTGGAGGGGAACCAGTACTGATAGAAGTCACAGCACACACCTGGAGGAGAACCAGTACTGATAGAAGTCACAGCACACACCTGGAGGAGAACCAGTACTGATAGAAGTCACAGCACACACCTGGAGGAGAACCAGTACTGATAGATCCCACAGCACACACCTGGAGGAGAACCAGTACTGATAGATCCCACAGCACACACCTGGAGGATAACCAGTACTGATAGAAGTCACAGCACACACCTGGAGGGGAACCAGTACTGATAGAAGTCACAGCACACACCTGGAGGAGAACCAGTACTGATAGATCCCACAGCACACACCTGGAGGAGAACCAGTACTGATAGAAGTCACAGCACACACCTGGAGGAGAACCAGTACTGATAGAAGTCACAGCACACACCTGGAGGAGAACCAGTACTGATAGATCCCACAGCACACACCTGGAGGAGAACCAGTACTGATAGAAGTCACAGCACACACCTGGAGGAGAACCAGTACTGATAGATCCCACAGCACACACCTGGAGGGGAACCAGTACTGATAGAAGTCACAGCACACACCTGGAGGGGAACCAGTACTGATAGATCCCACAGCACACACCTGGAGGGGAACCAGTACTGATAGATCCCACAGCACACACCTGGAGGAGAACCAGTACTGATAGATCCCACAGCACACACCTGGAGGGGAACCAGTACTGATAGAAGTCACAGCACACACCTGGAGGGGAACCAGTACTGATAGATCCCACAGCACACACCTGGAGGGGAACCAGTACTGATAGATCCCACAGCACACACCTGGAGGAGAACCAGTACTGATAGATCCCACAGCACACACCTGGAGGAGAACCAGTACTGATAGAAGTCACAGCACACACCTGGAGGGGAACCAGTACTGATAGAAGTCACAGCACACACCTGGAGGGGAACCAGTACTGATAGATCCCACAGCACACACCTGGAGGGGAACCAGTACTGATAGAAGTCACAGCACACACCTGGAGGGGAACCAGTACTGATAGATCCCACAGCACACACCTGGAGGGGAACCAGTACTGATAGAAGTCACAGCACACACCTGGAGGGGAACCAGTACTGATAGAAGTCACAGCACACACCTGGAGGAGAACCAGTACTGATAGATCCCACAGCACACACCTGGAGGGGAACCAGTACTGATAGAAGTCACAGCACACACCTGGAGGAGAACCAGTACTGATAGAAGTCACAGCACACACCTGGAGGGGAACCAGTACTGATAGAAGTCACAGCACACACCTGGAGGGGAACCAGTACTGATAGATCCCACAGCACACACCTGGAGGGGAACCAGTACTGATAGATCCCACAGCACACACCTGGAGGAGAACCAGTATTGATAGAAGTCACAGCACACACCTGGAAACTGGGAACCAGTACTGATAGAAGTCACAGCACACACCTGGAGGGGAACCAGTACTGATAGATCCCACAGCACACACCTGGAGGGGAACCAGTACTGATAGATCCCACAGCACACACCTGGAGGAGAACCAGTACTGATAGAAGTCACAGCACACACCTGGAGGAGAACCAGTACTGATAGAAGTCACAGCACACACCTGGAGGAGAACCAGTACTGATAGATCCCACAGCACACACCTGGAGGGGAACCAGTACTGATAGATCCCACAGCACACACCTGGAGGGGAACCAGTACTGATAGAAGTCACAGCACACACCTGGAGGAGAACCAGTACTGATAGAAGTCACAGCACACACCTGGAGGGGAACCAGTACTGATAGAAGTCACAGCACACACCTGGAGGGGAACCAGTACTGATAGATCCCACAGCACACACCTGGAGGGGAACCAGTACTGATAGATCCCACAGCACACACCTGGAGGGGAACCAGTACTGATAGATCCCACAGCACACACCTGGAGGGGAACCAGTACTGATAGATCCCACAGCACACACCTGGAGGAGAACCAGTATTGATAGAAGTCACAGCACACACCTGGAAACTGGGAACCAGTACTGATAGAAGTCACAGCACACACCTGGAGGAGAACCAGTACTGATAGATCCCACAGCACACACCTGGAGGAGAACCAGTACTGATAGATCCCACAGCACACACCTGGAGGAGAACCAGTACTGATAGAAGTCACAGCACACACCTGGAGGAGAACCAGTATTGATAGGTCCCACAGCACACACCTGGAGGGGAACCAGTACTGATAGATCCCACAGCACACACCTGGAGGAGAACCAGTACTGATAGATCCCACAGCACACACCTGGAGGAGAACCAGTACTGATAGAAGTCACAGCACACACCTGGAGGGGAACCAGTACTGATAGAAGTCACAGCACACACCTGGAGGGGAACCAGTGGAACCAAGTCCAGAACAGGCTATGGGAGGCACACAGTACTACATACAGCCATGACTACATGGAACTTTACTCCACATCAGGTAACTGATGCAAAGAGTAGAATCAGATTAAAAAAGCAGGTAAAAATACACCTTAAGGAACAGCGGGGACCTTGAAGAGACACACACAAAGATAACGACACATTCATACACACACATGATAACACACACATACACATGATAACATATGCACTATACACACACGTACACATGGATTTTGTGTTGTAGATATGTGGTAGTGGAGTATGGTCCTGAGGCCACACGCTAAGTGTGTTGTGAATTCTGTAATGAATGTAATGTTATGTTTTTAAAATTGTATAACCGCCTTAATTATGCCGAGTAGCTGCTGCCTTGGCAGGAACTAATGGGGATCCATAATAAACCCCAGGAAGAGTAGCTGCTGCCTTGACAGGAATAATGGGGATCCATAATAAACCCCAGGAAGAGTAGCTGCTGCCTTGGCAGGAACTAATGGGGATCCATAATAAACCCCAGGAAGAGTAGCTGCTGCCTTGGCAGGAACTAATGGGGATCCATAATAAACCCCAGGAAGAGTAGCTGCTGCCTTGGCAGGAACTAATGGGGATCCATAATAAACCCCAGGAAGAGTAGCTGCTGCCTTGGCAGGAACTAATGTGGATCCATAATAAACCCCAGGAAGAGTAGCCGCTGCCTTGGCAGGAACTAATGGGGATCCATAATAAACCCCAGGAAGAGTAGCTGCTGCCTTGGCAGGAACTAATGGGGATCCATAATAAACCCCAGGAAGAGTAGCTGCTGCCTTGGCAGGAACTAATGGGGATCCATAATAAACCCCAGGAAGAGTAGCTGCTGCTTTGGCAGGAACTAATGGGGATCCATAATAAACCCCAGGAAGAGTAGCTGCTGCCTTGACAGGAACTATTGGGGATCCATAATAAACCCCAGGAAGAGTAGCTGCTGCCTTGTTGGATTGGGCGGTTCTGGTCTGGTTAATTTAAACCTATAGAACAGTCTGTTGGATTGGGTGGTTCTGGTCTGGTTAATTTAAACCTATAGAACAGTCTGTTGGATAGGGTGGTTCTGGTCTGGTTAATTTAAACCTATAGAACAGTCTGTTGGATTGGGTGGTTCTAGTGAAACATACCATGCATGCCCATTTAATTAGACATGTCTGCATGAAGTGATCAATCCGCATTTATCTTCAGAATATTTAGGAAGCTGTTTAAATGATTGGCTTTTCATTACTCCACTTTTGGTACCGTAATGCATCATGGCTAAACACTGGAATTGTAGAGACAAGCGTGATGTTACTGTGTCGGAGTATAGGCTCATAAATGCAGTAATGTGTATACAGGGAATTGGAGCTTTACTCCCCCAACTCTTTGTATAGTTCACAGTGGGACAAACTAAACGCTCATCGACTTTTCGGGTTCATATTAGACTCCACAAATCCACAACTCCAGGCAATCCAATTCTTTTCCCTAGTTCTCATCCCTCGTCCTCTCTAACTCTCTCTGTCATTTCTCCCACAGAAACTTCAGCGCAGCAACGAGAGGGAGAAAGAAGAGTGAGAGGGACGGGACGGGACGTCCAACTCAGACTCCACCTTAAATCCTTGGCAGTGAACGGAGAGACCAGCCACCATAACAATGAGTGGCTCCCACCCTCGCCAGCACCAGTCGGTCCAACCGACGCTCAGCGCCATCTCACCGGACATGCCCGCTACAGAGAAGGACCTCGCAGAGGGCGCGACGTGGAAGAAGATCCAACAGAACACGTTCACCCGCTGGTGTAACGAGCATCTGAAATGCGTCGACAAGCAGATCACCAATCTCCAGATGGACCTGAGCGACGGGCTGCGGCTGATCGGACTCCTGGAGGTGTTGAGTCAGAAGAAGATGTGCAGGAAATACAACCAGAAGCCCACCTTCCGACAGATGCAGCTCGAGAACGTCTCGGTGGCTCTCGAGTTCCTAGACAAGGAGAACATCAAGCTGGTGTCCATAGGTGGGTAAAAGTTACTATGCTTATTGGCGAAGTTACAATCATAAAGCTGTGCCTACTGTAGAGGTGAGAGAACAGTTATAATAACACTGTAGAGGTGCGAGAACAGTTATAATAACACTGTAGAGGTGGGGAAACAGTTATAATAACACTGTAGAGGTGAGAACAGTTATAATAACACTGTAGAGGTGAGAACAGTTATAATAACACTGTAGAGGTGAGAGAACAGTTATAATAACACTGTAGAGGTGGGGAAACAGTTATAATAACACTGTAGAGGTGAGAACAGTTATAATAACACTGTAGAGGTGAGAGAACAGTTATAATAACACTGTAGAGGTGGGGAAACAGTTATAATAACACTGTAGAGGTGGGGAAACAGTTATAATAACACTGTAGAGGTGAGAGAACAGTTATAATAACACTGTGGAGGTGGGGAAACAGTTATAATAACACTGTAGAGGTGGGGAAACAGTTATAATAACACTGTAGAGGTGATAGAACAGTTATAATAACACTGTAGAGGTGAGAGAACAGTTATAATAACACTGTAGAGGTGAGAGAACAGTTATAATAACACTGTAGAGGTGAGAGAACAGTTATAATCACACTGTAGAGGTGAGAACAGTTATAATAACACTGTAGAGGTGATAGAACAGTTATAATAACACTGTAGAGGTGGGGAAACAGTTATAATAACACTGTAGAGGTGGGGAAACAGTTATAATAACACTGTAGAGGTGAGAGAACAGTTATAATAACACTGTAGAGGTGAGAACAGTTATAATAACACTGTAGAGGTGAGAGAACAGTTATAATAACACTGTAGAGGTGATAGAACAGTTATAATAACACTGTAGAGGTGGGGAAACAGTTATAATAACACTGTAGAGGTGGGGAAACAGTTATAATAACACTGTAGAGGTGAGAGAACAGTTATAATAACACTGTAGAGGTGGGGAAACAGTTATAATAACACTGTAGAGGTGAGAGAACAGTTATAATAACACTGTAGAGGTGAGAACAGTTATAATAACACTGTAGAGGTGGGGAAACAGTTATAATAACACTGTAGAGGTGAGAGAACAGTTATAATAACACTGTAGAGGTGAGAGAACAGTTATAATAACACTGTAGAGGTGGGGAAACAGTTATAATAACACTGTAGAGGTGAGAGAACAGTTATAATAACACTGTAGAGGTGAGAGAACAGTTATAATAACACTGTAGATGTGAGAGAACAGTTATAATAACACTGTAGAGGTGATAGAACAGTTATAATAACACTGTAGAGGTGATAGAACAGTTATAATAACACTGTAGAGGTGAGAGAACAGTTATAATAACACTGTAGAGGTGAGAGAACAGTTATAATAACACTGTAGAGGTGGGGAAACAGTTATAATAACACTGTAGAGGTGGGGAAACAGTTATAATAACACTGTAGAGGTGGGGAAACAGTTATAATAACACTGTAGAGGTGGGGAGAACAGTTATAATAACACTGTAGAGGTGAGAACAGTTATAATAACACTGTAGAGGTGAGAACAGTTATAATAACACTGTAGAGGTGAGAACAGTTATAATAACACTGTAGAGGTGAGAGAACAGTTATAATAACACTGTAGAGGTGAGAACAGTTATAATAACACTGTAGAGGTGAGAACAGTTATAATAACACTGTAGAGGTGAGGGAACAGTTATAATAACACTGTAGAGGTGATAGAACAGTTATAATAACACTGTAGAGGTGAGAGAACAGTTATAATAACACTGTAGAGGTGGGGAAACAGTTATAATAACACTGTAGAGGTGAGAACAGTTATAATAACACTGTAGAGGTGATAGAACAGTTATAATAACACTGTAGAGGTGAGAGAACAGTTATAATAACACTGTAGAGGTGAGAGAACAGTTATAATAACACTGTAGAGGTGAGAACAGTTATAATAACACTGTAGAGGTGAGAGAACAGTTATAATAACACTGTAGAGGTGAGAGAACAGTTATAATAACACTGCAGAGGTGAGAGAACAGTTATAATAACACTGTAGAGGTGAGAGAACAGTTATAATAACACTGTAGAGGTGAGAGAACAGTTATAATAACACTGTAGAGGTGAGAGAACAGTTATAATAACACTGTAGAGGTGGGGAAACAGTTATAATAACACTGTAGAGGTGAGAGAACAGTTATAATAACACTGTAGAGGTGAGAACAGTTATAATAACACTGTAGAGGTGAGGGAACAGTTATAATAACACTGTAGAGGTGATAGAACAGTTATAATAACACTGTAGAGGTGAGAGAACAGTTATAATAACACTGTAGAGGTGGGGAAACAGTTATAATAACACTGTAGAGGTGAGAGAACAGTTATAATAACACTGTAGAGGTGAGAACAGTTATAATAACACTGTAGAGGTGGGGAAACAGTTATAATAACACTGTAGAGGTGAGAACAGTTATAATAACACTGTAGAGGTGAGAACAGTTATAATAACACTGTAGAGGTGAGAGAACAGTTATAATAACACTGTAGAGGTGGGGAAACAGTTATAATAACACTGTAGAGGTGGGGAAACAGTTATAATAACACTGTAGAGGTGAGAGAACAGTTATAATAACACTGTAGAGGTGGGGAAACAGTTATAATAACACTGTAGAGGTGGGGAAACAGTTATAATAACACTGTAGAGGTGAGAGAACAGTTATAATAACACTGTAGAGGTGAGAGAACAGTTATAATAACACTGTAGAGGTGAGAGAACAGTTATAATAACACTGTAGAGGTGAGAACAGTTATAATAACACTGTAGAGGTGAGGAAACAGTTATAATAACACTGTAGAGGTGAGAGAACAGTTATAATAACACTGTAGAGGTGGGGAAACAGTTATAATAACACTGTAGAGGTGAGAGAACAGTTATAATAACACTGTAGAGGTGGGGAAACAGTTATAATAACACTGTAGAGGTGGGGAAACAGTTATAATAACACTGTAGAGGTGGGGAAACAGTTATAATAACACTGTAGAGGTGATAGAACAGTTATAATAACACTGTAGAGGTGGGGAAACAGTTATATTAACACTGTAGAGGTGAGAGAACAGTTATAATAACACTGTAGAGGTGGGGAAACAGTTATAATAACACTGTAGAGGTGAGAGAACAGTTATAATAACACTGTAGAGGTGAGAACAGTTATAATAACACTGTAGAGGTGGGGAAACAGTTATAATAACACTGTAGAGGTGGGGAAACAGTTATAATAACACTGTAGAGGTGAGAACAGTTATAATAACACTGTAGAGGTGGGGAAACAGTTATAATAACACTGTAGAGGTGAGAGAACAGTTATAATAACACTGTAGAGGTGGGGAAACAGTTATAATAACACTGTAGAGGTGAGAGAACAGTTATAATAACACTGTAGAGGTGAGAGAACAGTTATAATAACACTGTAGAGGTGAGAGAACAGTTATAATAACACTGTAGAGGTGAGAGAACAGTTATAATAACACTGTAGAGGTGGGGGAACAGTTATAATAACACTGTAGAGGTGAGAGAACAGTTATAATAACACTGTAGAGGTGAGAGAACAGTTATAATCACACTGTAGAGGTGAGAGAACAGTTATAATAACACTGTAGAGGTGAGAGAACAGTTATAATAACACTGTAGAGGTGGGGAAACAGTTATAATAACACTGTAGAGGTGATAGAACAGTTATAATAACACTGTAGAGGTGGGGAAACAGTTATAATAACACTGTAGAGGTGGGGAAACAGTTATAATAACACTGTAGAGGTGGGGAAACAGTTATAATAACACTGTAGAGGTGGGGGAACAGTTATAATAACACTGTAGAGGTGGGGAAACAGTTATAATAACACTGTAGAGGTGAGAACAGTTATAATAACACTGTAGAGGTGGGGAAACAGTTATAATAACACTGTAGAGGTGGGGAAACAGTTATAATAACACTGTAGAGGTGAGAACAGTTATAATAACACTGTAGAGGTGAGAACAGTTATAATAACACTGTAGAGGTGAGAACAGTTATAATAACACTGTAGAGGTGAGAGAACAGTTATAATAACACTGTAGAGGTGGGGAAACAGTTATAATAACACTGTAGAGGTGAGAACAGTTATAATAACACTGTAGAGGTGAGAACAGTTATAATAACACTGTAGAGGTAATAGAACAGTTATAATAACACTGTAGAGGTGAGAACAGTTATAATAACACTGTAGAGGTGGGGAAACAGTTATAATAACACTGTAGAGGTGAGAGAACAGTTATAATAACACTGTAGAGGTGAGAGAACAGTTATAATAACACTGTAGAGGTGGGGAAACAGTTATAATAACACTGTAGAGGTGAGAACAGTTATAATAACACTGTAGAGGTGGGGAAACAGTTATAATAACACTGTAGAGGTGAGAGAACAGTTATAATAACACTGTAGAGGTGAGAGAACAGTTATAATAACACTGTAGAGGTGGGGAAACAGTTATAATAACACTGTAGAGGTGAGAGAACAGCTATAATAACACTGTAGAGGTGGGGAAACAGTTATAATAACACTGTAGAGGTGGGGAAACAGCAGTGTGGAGAAGGCTGAGACATTATTAGGTCCTAGCAGTTCACATCTTCATCTCACCCACCTCTTACCCCCCTCTCACCCCCCTCTCACCCACCTCTTACCCCCCTCTCACCCACCTCTCACCCACCTCTTACCCCTCTCTCACCCACCTCTCACCCACCTCTCACCCCCTCTCACCCATTGTGGTTTTGGAGAAGGCTTAAGGAAGTCCAGCTCCTAACCAGATGAATTCGTGATCTTGATTTTTAAGGTGATGACTGCACTTTCCTTCTCAACACCATGACTGTAAATCCACCATTGGTGAAAGCAGCAAGAATGAAGTGTTTTGTGACTGTGAGTTCATTTCTACAGTAGAGTTTCTGAACGTACCTGAGGATTTCTGGTAATCGTGCTTCAGTGAAAAAGTGTTGGATCACGTCCAATAACGTGGATGGGTTTTAACTGACTGAGACGGAATGTGTTGCCAGATTCCAGATATAACTCTCTGCTCAGTTTTAACTATGGTCTACGCGAAAGTATGGCCCCAGGTGGCATGATATGGTAGATGTCACAGTGTTGGAAATGTGTCCATATAAGGATCCGGTCAGAAACATTGACATCTACTGGGAATAGCTGACTTCTGGGCTGGAGGATTCCACTGATGTTTGGTGGCTGGATTCTGCAGCACCCCTCCAGCAAGCACCAGTCTGAGGAGCAGGGGCATGTTTTAACATATAGACTCCAGACTCTAAGGCCATAGTAGATGGTAACCTGAAGCTGATCCTATATATTACTGTCTCTCCTCCAGACTCCAAGGCCATAGTAGATGGTAACCTGAAGCTGATCCTATATATTACTGTCTCCTCCAGACTCCAAGGCCATAGTAGATGGTAACCTGAAGCTGATCCTATATATTACTGTCTCTCCTCCAGACTCCAAGGCCATAGTAGATGGTAACCTGAAGCTGATCCTATATATTACTGTCTCTCCTCCAGACTCCAAGGCCATAGTAGATGGTAACCTGAAGCTGATCCTATATATTACTGTCTCTCCTCCAGACTCCAAGGCCATAGTAGATGGTAACCTGAAGCTGATCCTATATATTACTGTCTCCTCCAGACTCCAAGGCCATAGTAGATGGTAACCTGAAGCTGATCCTATATATTACTGTCTCCTCCAGACTCCAAGGCCATAGTAGATGGTAACCTGAAGCTGATCCTATATATCACTGTCTCTCCTCCAGTCTCCAAGGCCATAGTAGATGGTAACCTGAAGCTGATCCTATATATTACTGTCTCCTCCAGACTCCAAGGCCATAGTAGATGGTAACCTGAAGCTGATCCTATATATTACTGTCTCCTCCAGACTCCAAGGCCATAGTAGATGGTAACCTGAAGCTGATCCTATATATCACTGTCTCTCCTCCAGTCTCCAAGGCCATAGTAGATGGTAACCTGAAGCTGATCCTATATATCACTGTCTCTCCTCCAGTCTCCAAGGCCATAGTAGATGGTAACCTGAAGCTGATCCTATATATTACTGTCTCTCCTCCAGACTCCAAGGCCATAGTAGATGGTAACCTGAAGCTGATCCTATATATTACTGTCTCCTCCAGACTCCAAGGCCATAGTAGATGGTAACCTGAAGCTGATCCTATATATTACTGTCTCTCCTCCAGACTCCAAGGCCATAGTAGATGGTAACCTGAAGCTGATCCTATATATTACTGTCTCTCCTCCAGACTCCAAGGCCATAGTAGATGGTAACCTGAAGCTGATCCTATATATTACTGTCTCCTCCAGACTCCAAGGCCATAGTAGATGATAACCTGAAGCTGATCCTATATATTACTGTCTCTCCTCCAGACTCCAAGGCCATAGTAGATGGTAACCTGAAGCTGATCCTATATATTACTGTCTCCTCCTCCAGACTCCAAGGCCATAGTAGATGGTAACCTGAAGCTGATCCTGGGCATGGTGTGGACTCTGATCCTCCACTACTCCATCTCCATGCCCATGTGGGACGAGGAGGAGATGGGGGGAGACGGCCAGCACAAGACCCCGAAACAGAGGCTTCTGGGATGGATCCAGAACAAGCTCCCAGAGATCTCCATCCACAACTTCAGCAGAGACTGGCAGAGCGGCAGGGCGCTGGGGGCACTGGTCAACAGCTGTGCTCCGGGTAGGTTAGGGGTCAGGGGTTAGAGGTTAGGGCTCAGGGATTAGAGGTTAGGGGTCAGGGATTAGAGGTTAGGGGTCAGGGGTTAGAGGTTAGGGATAAGGGATTAGAGGTTAGGGGTCAGGGGTTAGAGGTTAGGGATAAGGGATTAGAGGTTAGGGGTCAGGGGTTAGAGGTTAGGGGTAAGGGTTTAGAGGTTAGGAGCCAGGGGTTAGAGGTTAGGGGTCAGGGATTAGAGGTTAGGGGTCAGGGGTTAGAGGTTAGGGGTCAGGGGTTAGAGGTTAGGGGTCAGGGATTAGAGGTTAGGGGTCAGGGGTTAGAGGTTAGGGGTCAGGGGTTAGAGGTTAGGGGTCAGATGTTAGAGGTTAGGGGTCAGTGGTTAGAGGTTAGGGGTCAGGGGTTAGAGGTCAGGGATTAGAGGTTAGGGGTCAGGGATTAGAGGTTAGGGGTCAGGGGTTAGAGGTTAGGGGTTAAGGGTCAGGTCAGAGAGTGGCCGAGCATTGTAGGGTTTTTGGGGGGTGTAAGTGATTTCAGGGTGTGTGTGTGTGTGGGGGGGTGATTTCAGGGTTTGTGTGGGGAGGGGGGGAGGGGGGGTGATTTCAGGGTTTGTGGGGCGAGGGGGGGTCATTTCAGGGTTTGTGTGTGGGGGGTCATTTCAGGGTTTGTGGGGGAGGGGAGGGGGGGGGTGATTTCAGGGTTTGTGTGGGGAGGGGGGGTGATTTCAGGGTTTGTATGGGGAGGGGGGGGTGATTTCAGGGTTTGTGTGGGGAGGGGGGGGTGATTTCAGGGTTTGTGTGGGGAGGGGGGGGGTGATTTCAGGGTTTGTGGGGAGGGGGGGTGATTTCAGGGTTTGTGTGGGGAGGGGGGGGGTGATTTCAGGGTTTGTGGGGAGGGGGGGTGATTTCAGGGTGTGTGTGGGGAGGGGGGGTGATTTCAGGGTTTGTGGGGAAGGGGGTGATTTCAGGGTTTGTGTGGGGAGGGGGGGGTGATTTCAAGGTTTGTGGGGGGAGGGGGGGAGGGGGGGTGATTTCAGTGTTTGTGTGGGGAGGGGGGGGTGATTTCAGGGGTTTTGGGGGGACGGGAGGGGGGGTGTTTTCAGGGTTTGTGGGGGGAGGGGGGTGTGATTTCAGGGCTTTTTGGGGGAGGGGGGGGGTGATTTCAGGGTTTGTGGAGGGAGGGGGGGGTGATTTCAGGGTTTGTGGGGGGAGGGGGAAAAGAAAGAGGGAGGGAAGTCTGTTTAATAGTGTGGATGTTACATATAACTCTATCTGGGAAGAGAGGGGAAGGGAGAGAGATGGAGAGGAGAGGGGGGTCAGTTGGTAAATGGTGATGCTGAGATGGAGAGGAGAGGAGGGTCAGTTGGTAAATGGTGATGCTGAGATGGAGAGGACAGGGGGGTCAGTTGGTAAATGGTGATGCTGAGATGGAGAGGACAGGGGGGTCAGTTGGTAAATGGTGATGCTGAGATGGAGAGGACAGGGGGGTCAGTTGGTAAATGGTGATGCTGAGATGGAGAGGACAGGGGGGTCAGTTGGTAAATGGTGATGCTGAGATGGAGAGGACAGGGGGGTCAGTTGGTAAATGGTGATGCTGAGATGGAGAGGAGAGGAGGGGGGGGTCAGTTGGTAAATGGTGATGCTGAGATGGAGAGGAGAGGGGGGTCAGTTGGTAAATGGTGATGCTGAGATGGAGAGGAGAGGAGGGTCAGTTGGTAAATGGTGATGCTGAGATGGAGAGGAGAGGGGGGTCAGTTGGTAAATGGTGATGCTGAGATGGAGAGGAGAGGAGGGTCAGTTGGTAAATGGTGATGCTGAGATGGAGAGGAGAGGGGGTCAGTTGGTAAATGGTGATGCTGAGATGGAGAGGACAGGGGGGTCAGTTGGTAAATGGTGATGCTGAGATGGAGAGGAGAGGGGGTCAGTTGGTAAATGGTGATGCTGAGATGGAGAGGAGAGGAGGGGAGGGTCAGTTGGTAAATGGTGATGCTGAGATGGAGAGGACAGGGGGGTCAGTTGGTAAATGGTGATGCTGAGATGGAGAGGAGAGGGGGTCAGTTGGTAAATGGTGATGCTGAGATGGAGAGGAGGTCAGTTGGTAAATGGTGATGCTGAGATGGAGAGGAGAGGAGGGGAGGGTCAGTTGGTAAATGGTGATGCTGAGATGGAGAGGAGAGGGGGTCAGTTGGTAAATGGTGATGCTGAGATGGAGAGGAGAGGAGGGTCAGTTGGTAAATGGTGATGCTGAGATGGAGAGGAGAGGGGGGTCAGTTGGTAAATGGTGATGCTGAGATGGAGAGGAGGGGAGGGTCAGTTGGTAAATGGTGATGCTGAGATGGAGAGGAGAGGAGGTCAGTTGGTAAATGGTGATGCTGAGATGGAGAGGAGAGGAGGGGAGGGTCAGTTGGTAAATGGTGATGCTGAGATGGAGAGGAGAGGGGGGTCAGTTGGTAAATGGTGATGCTGAGATGGAGAGGACAGGGGGGTCAGTTGGTAAATGGTGATGCTGAGATGGAGAGGAGAGGAGGGTCAGTTGGTAAATGGTGATGCTGAGATGGAGAGGAGGGGAGGGTCAGTTGGTAAATGGTGATGCTGAGATGGAGAGGAGAGGAGGTCAGTTGGTAAATGGTGATGCTGAGATGGAGAGGAGAGGGGGTCAGTTGGTAAATGGTGATGCTGAGATGGAGAGGAGAGGGGGGTCAGTTGGTAAATGGTGATGCTGAGATGGAGAGGACAGGGGGGTCAGTTGGTAAATGGTGATGCTGAGATGGAGAGGAGAGGAGGGTCAGTTGGTAAATGGTGATGCTGAGATGGAGAGGAGAGGGGGGTCAGTTGGTAAATGGTGATGCTGAGATGGAGAGGAGAGGGGGTCAGTTGGTAAATGGTGATGCTGAGATGGAGAGGACAGGGGGGTCAGTTGGTAAATGGTGATGCTGAGATGGAGAGGAGAGGGGGTCAGTTGGTAAATGGTCACTCTGAGATGGAGAGGACAGGGGGGTCAGTTGGTAAATGGTGATGCTGAGATGGAGAGGGGGCCAGTTGGTAAATGGTCACTCTGAGATGGAGAGGAGAGGGGGGTCAGTTGGTAAATGGTGATGCTGAGATGGGGAGGGGGTCAGTTGGTAAATGGTCATGCTGTAATATACAGAACACAACTGGCTACGTGATCATTAATTAGGGCTATTAATTCATCATAATCACCAATTATGGTCATAACCCTCAAGTTTTATTAGTCGTGTGAATGGGATTCACATGGTATACACCGTCCAACCAAATGCTTTCTCGCAGCTTCCTTCTGGACAATGCAACAACAATAAGAACTAATACACGTGGGAGTGCATGTGGGCTACGGAGAATCAAAGCAGGTGGTCAGTCCATGCAGCAGCTACTCTTCCTGGGGTCCATTAACTACTGAATATACAGCAGCTACTCTTCCTGGGGTCCCATTAACTACTGAACATGCAGCAGCTACTCTTCCTGGGGTCTATTAACTACTGAACATGCAGCAGCTACTCTTCCTGGGGTTCATTAACTACTGAATATACAGCAGCTACTCTTCCTGGGGTCCATTAGATACTGAACATGCAGCAGCTACTCTTCCTGGGGTTCATTAACTACTGAATATACAGCAGCTACTCTTCCTGGGGTCCATTAGATACTGAACATGCAGCAGCTACTCTTCCTGGGGTTCATTAACTACTGAACATGCAGCAGCTACTCTTCCTGGGGTCCATTAACTACTGAACATGCAGCAGCTACTCTTCCTGGGGTTCATTAACTACTGAACATGCAGCAGCTACTCTTCCTGGGGTTCATTAACTACTGAACATGCAGCAGCTACTCTTCCTGGGGTCCATTAACTACTGAATATACAGCAGCTACTCTTCCTGGGGTCCATTAGATACTGAACATGCAGCAGCTACTCTTCCTGGGGTTCATTAACTGCTGAACATGCAGCAGCTACTCTTCCTGGGGTCCATTAACTACTGAACATGCAGCAGCTACTCTTCCTGGGGTTCATTAACTACTGAACATGCAGCAGCTACACTTCCTGGGGTTCATTAACTACTGAACATGCAGCAGCTACTCTTCCTGGTGTTCATTAACTACTGAACATGCAGCAGCTACTCTTCCTGGGGTTCATTAATTACTGAACATGCAGCAGCTACTCTCCCTGGGGTCCATTAGATACTGGACATGCAGCAGCTACTCTTCCTGGGGTTCATTAACTACTGGACATGCAGCAGCTACTCTTCCTGGGGTTCCATTAGATACTGGACATGCAGCAGCTACTCTTCCTGGGGTTCATTAACTACTGAACATGCAGCAGCTACTCTTCCTGGGGTTCATTAACTACTGGACATGCAGCAGCTACTCTTCCTGGGGTCCATTAACTACTGAACATGCAGCAGCTACTCTTCCTGGGGTCCATTAACTACTGAACATGCAGCAGCTACTCTTCCTGGGGTCCCATTAACTACTGAACATGCAGCAGCTACTCTTCCTGGGGTCTATTAACTACTGAACATGCAGCAGCTACTCTTCCTGGGGTTCATTAACTACTGAACATGCAGCAGCTACTCTTCCTGAGGTCCATTAACTACTGGACATGCAGCAGCTACTCTTCCTGGGGTTCATTAACTACTGAACATGCAGCAGCTACTCTTCCTGGGGTTCATTAACTACTGAACATGCAGCAGCTACTCTTCCTGGGGTTCATTAACTACTGAACATGCAGCAGCTACTCTTCCTGGGGTTCATTAACTACTGAACATGCAGCAGCTACTCTTCCTGGGGTTCATTAACTACTGAACATACAGCAGCTACTCTTCCTGGGGTTCATTAACTGCTGAACATACAGCAGCTACTCTTCCTTGGGTCCATTAACTACTGAACATGCAGCAGCTACTCTTCCTGGGGTTCATTAACTACTGAACATGCAGCAGCTACTCTTCCTGGGGTTCATTTAACTACTGGACATGCAGCAGCTACTCTTCCTGGGGTTCATTAACTACTGAACATGCAGCAGCTACTCTTCCTGGGGTTCATTAACTACTGAACATGCAGCAGCTACTCTTCCTGGGTTCATTAACTACTGGACATGCAGCAGCTACTCTTCCTGGGGTTCATTAACTACTGGACATGCAGCAGCTACTCTTCCTGGGGTTCATTAACTACTGGACATGCAGCAGCTACTCTTCCTGGGGTTCATTAACTACTGGACATGCAGCAGCTACTCTTCCTGGGGTTCATTAACTACTGAACATGCAGCAGCTACTCTTCCTGGGGTTCATTTAACTACTGGACATGCAGCAGCTACTCTTCCTGGGGTTCATTAACTACTGGACATGCAGCAGCTACTCTTCCTGGGGTTCATTAACTACTGGACATGCAGCAGCTACTCTTCCTGGGGTTCATTAACTACTGGACATGCAGCAGCTACTCTTCCTGGGGTTCATTAACTACTGGACATGCAGCAGCTACTCTTCCTGGGGTTCATTAACTACTGAACATGCAGCAGCTACTCTTCCTGGGGTTCATTAACTACTGGACATGCAGCAGCTACTCTTCCTGGGGTTCATTAACTACTGAACATGCAGCAGCTACTCTTCCTGGGGTTCATTAACTACTGAACATACAGCAGCTACTCTTCCTGGGGTTCATTAACTACTGGACATGCAGCAGCTACTCTTCCTGGGGTCAACATGACATACAGCAGCTACTCTTCCTGGGGTTCATTAACTACTGAACATGCAGCAGCTACTCTTCCTGGGGTCCATTAACTACTGAACATGCAGCAGCTACTCTTCCTGGGGTTCATTAACTACTGAACATGCAGCAGCTACTCTTCCTGGGGTCCATTAACTACTGAACATGCAGCAGCTACTCTTCCTGGGGTTCATTAACTACTGAACATGCAGCAGCTACTCTTCCTGGTGTCAACATGACATGCAGCAGCTACTCTTCCTGGGGTTCATTAACTACTGAACATGCAACAGCTGCTCTTCCTGGGGTTCATTAACTACTGAATATGCAGCAGCTACTCTTCCTGGGGTTCATTAACTACTGAACATGCAGCAGCTACTCTTCCTGGGGTTCATTAACTACTGAACATGCAGCAGCTACTCTTCCTGGGGTTCATTAACTACTGAACATGCAGCAGCTACTCTTCCTGGGGTTCATTAACTACTGAACATGCAGCAGCTACTCTTCTTGGGGTTCATTAACTACTGAACATGCAGCAGCTACTCTTCCTGGGGTTCATTAACTACTGGACATGCAGCAGCTACTCTTCCTGGGGTCCCATTAACTACTGAACATGCAGCAGCTACTCTACCTGGGGTCTTGTTGGAAAGGTGGCATCCTATGATGGTGCCACGTTGAAAGTCACTGAGCACTTCATTAAGGCCATTCTACTGCCAATGTTTGTCTATGGCCGGGTGCTCGATTTTATACACCTGTCAGCATAGGGTGTGGCTGAAATAGCCGAATCCACTAATTTGAAGCAGGTGTCCACACACATTTGGTGACGTGGTGTACCGCTCCCCATCTTCACAACAACTTTGTCAATACAACTTGACCATGATAACTGACCATCCAATGTTACTCCTAGGAGTTCAGCTTCTTCAACTTGGCCAATGGTCACACCCTTCATGTATAACTCCAGTTGAGGTTTAGGTCTGAGAGAATACTTTGAACCAAATACAATGCTTTTGATTTTAGATGTATTTAAGAACAGCTTTTTGTTAATTACCCATTCTGACACTGAGTGTTCACCCCGCTATCATCCAGAAGGCGAGGTCAGTACAGGGACCGAGAGACTGAAAAACAACTTCTATCTCAAAGCTATCAGACTGTTAAACAGCTTATTTCTCTCCAATTGTTGTGCACAAATGTGTTTATATCCCTGTTAGTGAGCATTTCTCCTTTGCCAAGATAATCCATCCACCTGACAGGTGTGGCATATCAATAAGTTGATTTAAACAGCCTGATCATTACACAGGTGCACCTCGTGCTGGGGACAATAAAAGGCCACTCTAAAATGTGCAGTTTTGTCGAACAACACAATGCCACAAATGTCTCAATCTTTGAGGGATTGTCATGCTGACTGCAGGAATGTCCACCAGAGCTGTTGCCAGAGAAATTAATGTTCATTTCTCTACCATAAGCCGCCTCCAACGTTATTAAAGAGAATTTGGCAGTATGTCCAACCGGCCTCACAACCGCAGACCACGTGTATGGCGTTGTGTGGACAAGTGGTTTTCTGATGTCAATATTTTGAACAGAGTGTCCCATGGTGGCGGTGGGGTTATGGTATGGGCGCCATGGTGGCGGTGGGGTTATGGTATGGGGGAGGCATAAGCTACGGACAACCAACACAATTGGATTTTAACGATGGCAATGTGAATACACAGAGATATACCGTGGCGAGATCCGGCGGCCCATTGCCGTGCCATTCATTTGCCAGAATCTCATGTTTCAGCATGATAACGCACAGCCCCATATCGCAAGGATCTGTACACAATTCCTGGAACCTGAAAATATCCCAGATCTTCTATGGCCCTGCATACTCACCAGTCATGTCACCAATTGAGGATGTTTGGGATACTCTGGATCGACGTGTAAGACAGAGTGTTCCAGTTCCCGCCAATATCCAGCAACTTCGCACAGCCATTGAAGAGGAGTGGGACAACATTCCACAGGCCACAATCAACAGCCTGATCAACTCTATGCGAAGGAGATGTGTTGCTTTACAGGCAAATGGTGGTCAAACCAGAAAATGACGTTGGTTTTCTGATCCACGACCCTACCCTTTTTTTTAAAAATGAGCCGATTTGGATATTTCAGCCACACCCGTTGCGGACAGGTGTATAGAATCAAGCACACAGCCATGTAATCTCCATAGACAAACACTGACAGTAGAATGGCCTTACTGAAGAGCTCAGTGACTTTCAGCATTGACCGTCATAGGATGCCACCTTTCCAACAAGTCAATTCGTCAAATTTCTGCCCTGCTAGAGCTGCCCCTAGTCAACTGTAAGTGCTGCTATTGTGAAGTGGAAACGTCTAGGATCAACAACGGCTCAGCCGTGAAGTGGTAGGCCACACAAGCTCACAGAACGGGACCACCGAGTACTGAAGTGCGTAACAATCGTCTGTCCTTGGTTGCAACACTCCACTACCAAGTTCCAAACTGCTTCTGGAAGCAACGTCAATACTAGAACTGTTCATCAGGAGCTTCATGAAATGGGTTTCCATGGCCGAGCAGCCGCACACAAGTCTAAGATCACCATGCTCAATGCCAAGCGTCTGCTGGAGTGGTGCAAACCTCGCCGCCGTTGGACTCTGGAGCAGTGGGAAGGCGATCTCTGGAGTGATGAATCACGCTTCACCATCTGGCAGTCTGACGGACGAATCTGGGTTTGTCCCAATGCAGATGTCAGCAGAACACTACCTGCCCGAATGCATAGTGCCAACTGTAAAGTTCGGTGGAGGAGGAATAATGGTTAGGGGCTGTTTTTTCATTGTTTGGGCCCCTTAGTTCCAATGAAGGGAAATCTTAACACTATAGCATACAATTGCATTCTAGACGATTCTGTGCTTCCAACTTTGTGGCAACAGTTTGGGGAAGGCCCTTTCCTGTTTCAGCATGACAATGCCCCCGTGCTCAAAGCGAGGTCCAGACAGAAATGGTTTGTCTAGATCAGTGTGAAAGAACTTGACTGGCCTGCACAGAGCCCTGACCTCAACCCCATCGAACACCTTTGGTATGAATTGGAACGCTGACTGCGAGCCAGGCCTAATCGCCTAACATTAGTGCCCGACCTCATTAATGTTCTTGTCGCTGAATGGAAGCAATGTTCCCCGCAGCAATGTTCCAACATCTAGTGGTAAGCCTTCCCAGAAGAGTGGAGGCTGTTATAGCAGCAAAGGGGGACCAACTCTATATTAATGACTTCCCAGAAGAGTGGAGGCTGTTATAGCAGCAAAGGGGGACCAACTCTATATTAATGGCCATGATTTTGGAATGAGATGTTCGACGAGTAGGTGACCACATACTTTTGGTCATGTGGTGTATTTCTGACAAACAGATGCGTATCTGTATTCTCAGTCATGTGAAATACATAGATTAAGGCCTATTAATTAATTTAAATTGACTGATTTCCTTTTATGAACTGTAACTCAGTAAAATCTTAGAAATTGTAGCATGTTGCGTTTATATTTTGTTCATCACATTAAATTGGTATTCTTGATTAAAGTCATATTTACAGTTTTACTGCAAGACATGAATTGCCACATTGATGTTTGTTCTTCAAATTATGTATTTTATTGGCTCTGCTGCTGTGGACAATTAGGGTAAGGAAACCAATGTGTAATTTGGGTGAATTATCCCTTTAACAGTTTAGCCTGTCAATCAATCACTGTAGGAGGGATTGTCAGGGGAGGGGGCAGGATGTTTATGAGACAGAGTTGATAAGGTTTCAGACTTGTCAATCAATCACTATGGGTGGGACTTTGAGGGAAGGCGGTAGATTAGTAATTTAGTCAGAAAAACTAGTCTAGCCTACTCTTTCAATTGATTTATTGTAGCAAAAACCTAAGAAAAAAGTTGATATTCTGTCAAGTAAACATGGATTCCCTTTTGAGAAATTACGTAGAATTAGAGGAAAATGGTTTTAAAAATACTATTAATTTCAGGGGGACGTCCTGACCATAGTAAGATGTTATTTTCTATGGTAGAGTAGGTCAGGGCGTGACGGGGTGTTTTGTGTTTTTCTATGTTTTCTATTTCTATGTTCTTAGGTTCTAGTTTTTGTATTTCTATGTTGGCTTGTTTGGGATGATCTCCAATTGGAGGCAGCTGGTCCTCGTTGTCTCTAATTGGAGATTATATTTAAGTAGGGGTTTTTCTTCCTGGGTTTTGTGGGTGATTATTTTTGAGTAGTGTTTGTTCTCCTCTGCGTCACGGTTTGCTGTTTTTGTCTATTCAGTTATTTTGATGTATTGCATGAGTTTCACAGAGTAAATAAAATGTGGAACTACACACACGCTGCACTTTGGTCCCCTCTCTCTACAACAATCGTGACAGACCCCCACATAGTTATTATTTTCTCAGATTTCTCCCATTAGATTTCTCCCATTAATAATTTGATTTCTCTCTAGAGAAACAGCATGTTGGGTTTACAAAAACTGTACTAAATGGAATTCAAGTAATTGAACCGACATCAGACAATTAGTTGTTTAATAACAAAAATGAAAATCATGTAGTAACCAATAAAGTGTTATACAAATCAAATATATTTTAGATTTGAGATTCTTCTAAGTAGCCACCCTTTGCCTTGATGACAGCTTTGCACACTCTTGGCATTCTCTCAGCCAGCTTCATATTTGGTAAAAGACCAAGTCCATATTATGGCAAGAACAGCTCAAATAAGCAAAGGGAAATGACAGTCCATCATTACTTTAAGAGATGAAGGTCAGTCAATCTGGAAAATTTCAAAAACTTTGAAAGTTTCTTTAAGTGCAGTCGCAAAAACCATCAAGTGTTTTAATGAAACTGGCTCTCATGAGGACCGCCACAGGAAAGGAAGACCCAGAGTTACCTCTGCTGCAGAGGATAAATTCATTAGATTTACCAGCCTCAGAAATTACAGCCCAAATAAATGCTTCACAGAGTTCAAGTATCAGACACAACTCAACATCAACTGTTCAGAGGAGACTGTGTGAATCAGGCCTTCATGGTTGAATTGCTGCAAAGAAACCACTAGTAAAGGACACCAATAAGAAGAAGAGACTTGCTTGGGCCAAGAAACACAAGCAATGGACATTAGACCGGTGGAAATCTGTCCTTTGGTCTGATGAGTCCAAATTTGAGATTTCTGGTTCCAACCTCCATGTCTTTGTGAGACGCAGAGTAGGTGAACGGATGATCTTAGCATGTGTGGTTCCCACCGTGAAGCATGGAGGAGGAGGTGTGGGGGTGCTTTGCTGGTGACACTGTCAGTGATTTATTTAGAATTCAAAGCGCACTTAACCAGCATGGCTACCATAGTATTCTGCAGATGGGATATGCCATCAGATGGGATATGCCATCCCATCTGGTTTGCGCTTAGTCCCACTATCATTTGCTTTTCAACAGGACAATGAGCCAACATACCTCCAGGCTGTGTAAGGGCTTTTTGACCAAGAAGGAGAGTGATTGAGTGCTTTATCAGATGACCTGGTCTCCACCTGGCATCCACAATCACCTGACCTCAATGAGTCAGACCGCAAAGTGAAGGAAAAGCAGCCATGAAGTTCTCAGCATATGTGGGAACTCCTTCAAGACTGTTGGAAAAACATTCCAGGTGAAGCTGGTTGAGATAATGCCAAGAGTGTGCAAAGCTGTCATCAAGGCAAAGGGTGGCTACTTTGAAGAATCTCAAATATAAAATATATTTTGATTTGTTTAAGATATGTGTTATTTCATAGTTTTGATGTCTTCACTATTATTCTACAATGTAGAGAAAATAGTAAAACTACAGGAAAACTCTGGGATGAGTAGATGTGTCCAAACTTTTGACTGGTACGGTATGTGTGTGTGTGTGTGTGTGTGTGTGTGTGTGTGTGTGTGTGTGTGTGTGTGTGTGTGTGTGTGTGTGTGTGTGTGTGTGTTGTGTTGTAGGCCTGTGTCCAGACTGGAACCAGTGGGACCAAAGTAAACCAGTGGACAACGCCCGGGAAGCCATGAAACAGGCTGTTAACTGGCTGGGCATCCCTCAGGTACACTAGCCATCACACTCTTCTCTATGGAGTCAGGATAACTGGCTAACGACTAGATGGGTATCCCTCAGGTACGCTAGCTATGCTAACCATTAAACTGTTCTCTATATAGTCAGGCTAACTGGCTAACAACTAGATGGGTATCCCTCAGGTACGCTAGCTATGCTAACCATTAAACTGTTCTCTATATAGTCAGGCTAACTGGCTAACAACTAGATGGGTATCCCCCAGGGGAGCTAGTTATGCTAACCATTAAACCGTTCTCTATATAGTCAGGCTAACTGGCTAACAACTAGATGGGTATCCCTCAGGTACGCTAGTTATGCTAACCATTAAACTGTTCTCTATATAGTCAGGCTAACGACCCCCTCAGGTACCCTATTACAGATAGTGGCATTACTGTAATCACTGTCCTCTGTGGCGTTTGGCTAATTACGTGTGCAGCGTGTCTGTGTGTAAAGTTGGCATCTTGACAGGGTTGGTAGAATGAGTGTTTGTGTGTAAGGTTGGTATGGTTGGTATACTGTAGTTGATTAAAACACCTAGGATGTGTCTTGACTGTCCTGCAGTTGATTAAAACACATAGGATGTGTCTTGACTGTCCTGCAGTTGATTAAAACACCTAGGATGTGTCTTGACTGTCCTGCAGTTGATTAAAACACCTAGGATGTGTCTTGACTGTCCTGCAGTTGATTAAAACACTGTATATGAAAAATAGACGTTTTAACATGTCTACCAATCGATTGGTCGAAAGAACAGACAACTCTTGGTCGACAATGATTTTTTTTGTAGAGGATACGGTAAGGTAAGAGTAACCCTTGACCCACTCCAATTCACACAGATCCACAGATGACGCAATCTCTATTGCACTCCACACTGCCCTCACCCACCTGGACAAAAGGAACACCTATTTGAGAATACTGTTCATTGACTACAGCTCAGCGTTCAACACCATAGTGCCGTACCAAGCACCTCTCTCCGCAACTGGATCCTGGACTTCCTGACGGGACGCCCCCAGTCAGTGAGGGTAGGCAACAACACCTCTGCAACGCTGACCCTCAACATAGGGGCCCCCCAGGGGTTTGCGCTTAGTCCCCTCCTGTTCTCCCTGTTCACCCACGACTGCGTGACTTTGCATGACTCCAACAGCCCAGCCAACATCTCCATGTGGGACCCATATGGGTTATTAATGAAAGGGCTTTTCCACAGTCCCCATGAGGGAAACCCAACAGGTACATCGTTTTGCCCTCAGTATCCATGTTGGCCCCAGATGTGGTTTCTGTTTTGGGCTTTATGTGGGTTAATGTTGGGCTTCATATGTTGTCCTGGCGGTTAACCCAAATGGGTTACATCTGGGTAAAGGATGGCTGTGTAGTGAGACCTATATGGACAAACATTAGGCTGTGAATGGGATTCTCAGTGGGATTCTCAATTGGGCTAGCCACCTGGGACCAACCTGGGTTTGTTCTCAGTCTCACTGCAGGCCCCAGATGCTGCTGCCGAAGCAATTTCTCTTAAGAGATGACAAATTCAGTTGTCTTTATGAAATAAATACATGTTTATTTATAGCACATGCTCAGATCAAATGTAATGCAGGAACTCTGATTTAAAGAGAGAGTTCAATCAAATTACGGATATCCACGTTGTTTTCCTCACCCTGTATACGATCCCAAACATGTGCATGTCAGCAGTGCTCCCCAATCCTGGTCCCAAAGGGGTGTACATGTTGGGTTTTTGCCCTAGCACTCACATACCTTATTTAGTTAGAAGGCTTGATGATGTGTTGAATCAAGTGTGTGTGTGTTGGATCAGAAACCCTTTGGGTTCTCAGGTCCAGGACTGAGGAACAGAAGTGTGATGATGATGATGATGATGACGTAATTGATGATGATCATTTTGGTCATTTGCATATAATTTGCATTTGAAACCCGAAATATTGCTGGTTCGAATCCCCAAGCTAACTAGGTGAAAAATCTGTCGCCTTGAAGAAGGAAGGCACGTAACCCTAATTGCTTCTGTAAGTCGCTCTGGATAACAGCCTCTGCTAGATGTACTGAAAGTGCTCTATCTTGGTGACAGTGGATACAATACTAGAATATGTTTTTTTTGTAAACATCCCTTTCATAACACCTACCACTCCATGACCTCCAAATCCTGGACACTATTCAGAAATCAGTCCAGTAGTGCTGTGTTACCCCTATCACGTCCTGACGCTTCTTCATCCATGTCGGAGTCCGTCTGCAGATCAGAAGTCTCCTCTGCCTGTCTACGTTTGATCTGGGCCTGTTCATAGGTAGCTGTGAAAAGAAAAACATCATTCAGTTTTTGATTCTCAGGTACTTATATGTGGTCACTCTATCGAGTGAGTAGAAACTAGGGCCTGTAGGACCTGCCTCGTTGATAGTGTTGTTAAGAAGGTAGAAACTAGAGCCTGTAGGACCTGCCTTGTTGATAGTGTTGTTAAGAAGGTAGAAACTAGGGCCTGTAGGACCTGCCTTGTTGATAGTGTTGTTAAGGAGGTAGAAACTAGGGCCTGTAGGACCTGCCTTGTTGATAGTGTTGTTAAGAAGGTAGAAACTAGGGCCTGTAGGACCTGCCTTGTTAATAGTGTTGTTAAGAAGGTAGAAACTAGGGCCTGTAGGACCTGCCTTGTTCATAGTGCTGTTAAGGAGGTAGAAACTAGGGCCTGTAGGACCTGCCTTGTTGATAGTGTTGTTAAGAAGGTAGAGCAACGCTTTATTATAGACAGACTTTTCCACCTCTTAGCTATTGTTGTTATTCAGATTCAGATCAAACTTCATTTGGTCATGTGCTTAAAAATACAGTACAGAAAACATGAAAGCACAAACTACACAAAATTATTTGTTCAACGTGCAATAGCTACACATTCAATGTGAAAGTGCAATAGGCTGTATACTGGAGGGACCAACAGACTATCTATTATACAGCCTAATTGTTGTTGGAATAACTGTCCCCATATCAATCTGTTTTCATTTTCTTTGGAAGGAGTCTCTTTCCCCTTGTCTGGCTGCTGCTGTGACTGAATTTTGAGTGAGTACTGTCCTGAGTACTGTCCTGTAAAATGCTTTCAAGTTTTAGGAGGATGAGTTTTGTGTACAGGTTGGTGGCTGATTCTTGATCTATACCAATTATCCTTCCCCCCGTCTTAATCAATCGCTGAAGCTTGACTTGGTCATGTTTACGAACACGCATATAAGACCAAAGGACAGCACTCTGCAGGACAGACTTATAGAATATTTGTCAGATATAACCGTCGGCATTAAAATGGTTCAGTTTGCGTAAAAACATGATCTTTTGCAATTTCTTTATCTTTGCAAATGCACAGTCATTTCAGTTTGTCTATTTCGATTCCCAGGTACTTATATCTATCGAGTGATTCCCCATTGATCTTTGTAGGGGGTGGTGGTGTTTTGTTCCATCTCTTTTGTTTTCTTAACATTTATTTCAAGAGATTAATCTGCACACCACTGGACGAATGTTGCCGTTTCTCTGTCAAAACCTTGAGGAGAGGCTTGGTGTGGGTGAAGGAAACCCACAACAGCTATGTCACCTGCAAATTTAAAAAATGTGTGGGCTGCGGCAGAGGCTTGACAATCGTTTTGTGTACAGTATTGGTGAAAGTACGCAACCTTGAGGGGCTCCCATATTCACCATTCTAAATGTAGAGATGGCGGAGTTAAACTTCACTTGTTGAGTACGGTTCACAAGGAAACTATTTATCCACTTGATCAGTAGAGAGTTGACACCCAAATTCACCAGCTTATCCACCAGTTGGATGGTGTTAAATTAATACAATTTTCACCCGGCTATTTGCCTTTTCTAAATGTTCAAAAGCATTTATGTTTTGACCATGGCAGTTTACAATCCCGGGTTACTCCAAGCAGTTCAGTCTCCTCAACTTGCTCAAATTCTACATTATTCATTACAATATTTAGTTGAGGTTTAGGGTTTAGTGAATGATTTGTCCCAAATACAATTATTTTAGTTTTGGAAATATTTAGGACTAACGTATTCCTTGCCACCTATTCTGAAACTAACTGCAGCTCTTTGTTAACCTCTCTAGGGTCGGCGGGACGAAATCGTCCCACCTACTCAACAGCCAGTTGAATCCCGTGGCGCGTTATTCAAATACCTTAGAAATGCTATTACTTCAATTTCTCAAACATATGACTATTTTACACCATTTTAAAGACAAGACTCTCGTTAATCTAACCACACTGTCCGATTTCAAAAAGGCTTTACAACGAAAGCAAAACATTAGATTATGTCAGCAAAGTACCCAGCCAGAAATAATCAGACACCCATTTTTCAAGCTAGCATGTAATGTCACATAAACCCAAACCACAGCTAAATGCAGCACTAACCTTTGATGATCTTCATCAGATGACAACCCTAGGACATTATGTTATACAATACATGCATGTTTTGTTCAATCAAGTTCATATTTATATCAAAAACCAGCTTTTTTTACATTAGCATGTGACGTTCAGAACTAGCATACCCCCCGCAAACTTCCGGTGAATTTACTAAATTACTCACGATAAACGTTCACAAAAAACATAACAATTATTTTAAGAATTATAGATACAGAACTCCTCTATGCACTCGCTATGTCCGATTTTAAAATAGCTTTTCGGTGAAAGCACATTTTGCAATATTCTCAGTAGATAGCCCGGCATCCCAGGGCTAGCTATTTAGACTCCCACCAAGTTTAGCACTCACCAAAATCAGATTTACTATAAGAAAAATGTTATTACCTTTGCTGTCTTCGTCAGAATGCACTCCCAGGACTTCTACTTCAATAACAAATGTTGGTTTGGTTCAAAATAATCCATAGTTATGTTCAAATATCCTCTGTTTTGTTCATGCGTTCAAGATACTATCCGAATGGTAAAGAAGGGTGACGCGCACGACGCATTTCGTGACAAAAAAATTCTAAATATTCCATTACCGTACTTCGAAGCATGTCAACCGCTGTTTAAAATCAATTTTTATGCCATTTTTCTCGTAAAAAAGCGATAATATTCCGACCGGGAATCTGTGTTTAGGTTCAAAGACGAAAGAAAATAAAAACATGGGGTCGACTCGTGCACGCGCCTCAGCCCATTGTCCTATGATAGAGCACTTGCCAAAAGCGCTAATGTGTTTCAGCCTGGGGCTGGAATTACATCATTCAGCTTTTTCCCGCCTTCTGAGAGCCTATGGGAGCCGTAGGAAGTGTCACTTTACAGCAAAGGTCCTCAGTCTTCAATAAACAGAGTCAAGAAGCTCAAGGAATGGTCAGAGAGGGCACTTCCTGTACAGAATCTTCTCAGGTTTTTGCCTGCCATATGAGTTCTGTTATACTCACAGACACCATTCAAACAGTTTTAGAAACTTTAGGGTGTTTTCTATGCAAATCAAACAATTATATGCATATTCTAGTTACTGGGCAGGAGTAGTAACCAGATTAAATCGGGTACGTTTTTTATCCGGCCGTGCAAATACTGCCCCCTATCCCCAACAGGTTAAGTGTTGCAGACATTTCAGTCACTGCAGTAGCTGATGCGTATTGTGTTGAGTCATCCACATACTGTCACGTCCTGACCAGCAGAGGGAGTAGTTGTTTAGTATTTGGTCAGGACGTGGCAGAAGTTGTGTGTTGTATGTAGTTTCTAGTTGTTCTGTTTCTGTGTTAGTCTGTGTGACTCCCGATCAGGAACAGCTGGATATCGTTGTTCCTGATTGGGAGTCATATATTAGGTGTGTGTTTTTCTCTTGGGGTTGTGGGTTGTTTTATTTTGCACTGCTGTAAGTATCTATAGAACTGTCGGTTTGTCCTTCGTTATTTTCTTGTTTTTCCGTGTTCTCATTATTTAATAAATGATGATGTTGAGCACGCAACCCGCTGCGCCTTGGTCTTCTCTACAGTACGACAACCATGACACATACAGTTGAAGTGGGAAGTTTACGTACACCTTAGCCAAATACATTTAAACTCAGTTTTTCACAATTCCTGACATTTAATCCTAGTAAAACGTCCCTGTCTTAGGTCAGTTAGGATCACCACTTTATTTTAAGAATGTGAAATGTCAGAATAATAGTAGAGAGAATGATTTATTTCAGCTTTTATTTCTTTCATCACATTCCCAGTGGGTCAGAAGTTTACAAACACTCAATTAGTATTTGGTAGCATTGCCTTTACATTGTTTAACTTGGGTCAAACGTTTCGGATAGCCTTCCACAAGCTTCCCACAATAAGTTGGGTGAATTTTGGCCCATTCCTCCTGACAGAGCTGGTGTAACTGAGTCAGGTTTGTTGGCCTCCTTGCTCGCACATACTTTTTCAGTTCTGCCCACACATTTTCTATAGGATTGAGGCCAGGGCTTTGTGATGGCCACTCCAATACCTTGACTTTGTTGTCCTTAAGCCATTTTGACACAACTTTGGAAGTATGCTTGAGGTCATTGTCCATTTGGAAGACCCATTTGCGTCCAAGCTTTAACTTCCTGACTGATGTCTTGAGATGTTGCTTCAATATATCCACATCATTTTCCTGCCTCATGATGCCATCTATTTTGAGAAGTGCACCAGTCCCTCCTGCAGCAAAGCACCCCTACAACATGATGCTGCAACCCCCGTTCTTCACGGTTAGGATGGTGTTCTTCGGCTTGCAAGCTTCCCCCTTTTTCCTGCAAACATAACGATGGTCATTATGGTCAAACTGTTCTATTTTTGTTTCATCAGACCAGAGGATATTTCTCCAAAAAGTACAATATTTGTCCCCATGTGCAGTTGCAAACCGAAGGCTTTTTTATGACGGTTTTGGAGCAGGGGCTTCTTCCTTGCTGAGCGGCCTTTCAGGTTATGTCGATATAGGACTTGTTTTCCTGTGGATATAGATACTCCAGCATGTGCACAAAGTCCTTTGCTGTTGTTCTGGGATTGATTTGCACTTTTAACACCAAAGTACATTCATCTCTAGGAGACAGAACGCGTCTCCTTCCTGAGCGGTATGATGGCTGCGTGGTCCCATGGTATTTATACAGGCATACTATTGTTTGTACAGATGAACGTCGTCCCTTCAGGCGTTTGGAAATTGCTCCCATGGATGAACCAGACTTGTGGAGGTCTATCATTTTTTTCTGAGGTCTTGGCGGATTTCTTTTGATTTTCCCATGATGTCAAGCAAAGAGGCACTGAGTATGAAGGTAGGGCTTGAAATACATCGACAGGTACACCTCCAATTGACTCAAATGATGTCAATTAGCCTATCAGAAGCTTCTAAAGCCATGACATAATTGTCTTGAATTTTCCAAGCTGTTTTAAAGGCACAGTCAACTTAGTGTATGTAAACTTCTGACCCACTGGAATTGTGATACAGTGAAATAATCTGTCTGTAAACAATTGTTGGAAAAATGATTGGTGTTCTGCACAAAGTAGATGTCCTAACGAACTTGCCGAAACTATAGTTTGTTAACAAGACATTTGTGGAGTGGTTGAAAAATGAGTTTTAATGACTCCAACCTAAGTGTATGTAAACTTCCGATTTCAACTGTACATAGACACACGTGCTTTAATCAAAGTCAGTGGCATGTCATTAGTAAAGATTGAAAAAGTAAGGGGCCTAAATATCTGCCCTGGGGAATTCCCAATTCTACCTGGATTATGTTGAAGAGGCTTCCATTAAAGAGGCTTCCATTACACCCTCTGTGTTCTGTTAGACAGGTAACTCTTTATCCACAATATAGAAGGTGGTGTAAAGCTACGACACATCAGTTTTTCCAGCAACTATGATCGATAATGTCACAAGCCAAACTGAAGTCTAACAAAACTAATCCCCACTAATCTTTTTTTCATCAATTTCTCTCAGCCAATCATCAGTCATTTGTATATGTGCTGTGCTTGTTGAATGTCCTTCCCTATAAGCTGAAAGTCTGTTGTCAATTTGTTTACTGTAAAACAGCTCTGTATCTGGTCAAACACTATTTTTTCCAGAAGTTTACTAAGGGTTGGTAACAGGCTGATTGGTCGGCTATTTGAGCCAATAAATAAAGGGGGCTTTACTATTCTGAGGTAGCAGAATGACTTTTGCTTCCCTCCAGACTTGGGGGCACACACTTTCTAGTAGGCTTAAACTGAAAATATGGCAGATAGGAGTGGCAATATTGTCCACTATTATCCTCAGTAATTTTCTATCCAAGCTGTCAGACCCCGGTGGCTTGTCATTGTTGATAGACAACAATAATATTTTCACCTCTTCCACACTCACTTTACGGAATTCAAAATTACAACGCTTGTCTTTCCTAATTTGTTTATATATACTTGGATGTGTAGTGTCAGCATTTGAGCGTTGGTAAATTCGTCAGTTGTTCTGCATTCCGGCACACTCAGACGAGTGTGGTCTGAAATCAGAGTAAATAGCCAGAGCGAATTTACCAGCTTCGTCTATCAACAGTTGTCGCAGTGACATCAAGAACATTCCATTGAAATGGTTACTTGCATAGTGGAGTATTTTGTTAAGACACGTAGCTAAACAATGAACCATAATCCAAATGTATGACGTCCTGCATGAATCTACAACCATGTTCCTAACCATGTAGCTAGCTAACATTAGGCTATAACTAGCAAAGCAAATGACTCTGAGATACAAATAACATTACTACACAGATCATACACATAATATTAGCTAGCTAACAGTACACTTGAACTTGAAATGAAAAATGACTTTCCGACTAAATTAGAAATGAGTAATATCCAGAAATGTAGCTAGCTAACATTAGGCTATAACTAGCAAAGCAAATGACTCTGAGATACAAATAACATTACTACACAGATCATACACATAATATTAGCTAGCGAGCCAGTCAGCTAACATTAGCTAGCTAACAGTACACTTTAACTTGAAATGAAAAATGACTTTCTGACTAAATTAGAAATGAGTAATATCCAGAAATGTAGCTAGCTAACATTAGGCTATAACTAGCAAAGCAAATGACTCTGAGATACAAATAACATTACTACACAGATCATACACATAATATTAGCTAGCTAACAGTACACTTGAACTTGAAATGAAAAATGACTTTCCGACTAAATTAGAAATGAGTAATATCCAGAAATGTAGCTAGCTAGACTATCTTACCCGAATACATGGATGGACGCTTCTCCCTCTCTGTCACGGATGCCATGGTTGCCCTTTAGTTTGAAGATGTAATCCAGACTGGTGTTTTCGCCATCTCCTTAGCTATCGTACTCTAATTCCATTGACTTCAAAACTTGGTCCTCCAGAAAGTGGAGAGCAACACTTATGCAGTTCTACTACGCGATATATATATATATATAAAAAGCTGCATTAGAAAGGATTACCTACCCATACTGACCAGTTCCAATAGACAGAAGCGTACTAAATGGCAGACCAATCAGAACTCATCACTTATCATGTCCAGCCCACTCATTATCTCTTATTCATCTCCCCCCCCTCCCCCCCTCACCCCAGGCCCCACCCCCAGCCCCGCGCACCCCACACCACCCCTACCAGACAAACACCAGACAGTCATCTCCTCAGGCCACCACAACCCTACCAGACAAACACCAGACAGTCACCTGTACCCTGTCTGGTAGGGTTGTGGTGGACTGAGGAGATGACTGTCTGGTAACTGTCTGGTAACTGTCTGGTGACTGTCTGGTAGGGTTGGGGTCAGGATTGTTTTAAAATCAGATCCTGCTACCCTCTGCAGGTGTGTGTGTGTGTCTAAACATTGTGTCCGGTCTGGTTTCCTAGGTGATAACCCCAGAGGAAATCGTTGACCCCAATGTAGATGAACATTCCGTGATGACATACCTGTCCCAGTTCCCCAAGTCCAAACTGAAACCTGGCGCACCCCTTTGTCCCGGACTCGACCCCAAGAATGCCTGCGCATATGGACCAGGTACACCGTTCATCATCAAATATATGTTTTATTTGTCACATACACCAGACAGGTGTTTTTTTTACAAGGTCAGTCATAGTAGTACGACGCCCTTGGAGCAATTTAGGGTTAAATGCCTTGCTCAAGGGCACAACGGAGTATTTTTCACCTTGTCTGATCAGGTTTTCGAACCTGCGACTTCTTGGTTCCTGGCCCAACGCTCTAACCGCTAGGCTACCTGCCGCCCCACCACCCACCCACTACTACCACCACCATATAAAAATATAAGTGTGCAATAACCCATCACAATGTCGCTTTGATTCTCTCAATCTCTCTCTCTCTCCCTCTCTCTCTTTCTCCAGGTATCGAGCCAGTAGGTAACGTTGTGATGAAGAAGGCGGTGTTTACAGTGGAGACAATCAGTGCTGGGATGGGAGAGGTCCTAGTGCATGTAGAGGACCCTGCCGGACACAGAGAGGAGGTATACACTCGCGCACACACACACACCGCATAAACATATTGTCTTTCTGTTCTCTCTGTGTGTCATCTCTGTCTCTCTGTATCATCTCTGTCTCTATCGCTGTGTGATATCTCTCTCTCTCTGTATCTCTGTGTGTCATCTCTGTCTCTCTGTATCATCTCTGTCTCTATCGCTGTGTGATATCTCTCTCTCTCTCTGTATCTCTGTGTGTCATCTCTGTCTCTCTGTATCATCTCTGTCTCTATCGCTGTGTGATCTCTCTCTCTCTGTATCTCTGTGTGACATCGCTGTCTCAATTCAATTCAAGGGCTTTATTGTCATGGAAAACATATGTTAACATTGCCAAAGCAAGTGAAGTACATAATAAACAAAAATGAAATAAACAATAAAAAGTAAACATTACACTTACAGAAGTTCCAAAAAGAATAAAGAAATTTCAAATGTCATATTTTGTCTATATAGAGTGTTGTAATGAGGTACAAGTAGTTATTGTACAAAAGGGAAAATAAATAAATATAAATATAGGTTGTATTTACAATGGTGTTTGTTTGTTCTTCACTGGTTGACCTTTTCTTGTGGCAACAGGTCACAATTCTTGCTGCTGTGATGGAACACTGTGGTATTTCACCCAGTAGATATGGGAGTCCATCACAATTGGGTTTGTTTTCACATTTTTTGTGGATCTGTGTAATATGAGGGAAATATGTGTCTCTAATATGGTCATACATTTGGCAGGAGGTTAGGAAGTGCAGCTCAGTTTCTACCTCATTGAAAATCAAAAGAATTCAGCCAAGACCTCAGAAAAAATATTGTAGACCTCCACAAGTCTGGTTCATCCTTGGGAGCAATTTCCAAAAGCCTGAAGGTTCCACGTTCACCTGTACAAACAATAGTACGCAAGTATAAACACCATGGGACCACGCAGCCGTCATACCGCTCAGGAAGGAGACGCGTTCTGTCTCCTAGAGATGAACGTACTTTGGTGCCAAAAGTGCAAATCAATCCCAGAACAACAGCAAATGACCTTGTGAAGATGCTGGAGGAAACAGGTACAAAAGTATCGATAACCACAGTAAAACGAGTCCTATATCGACATAACCTGAAAGGCCACTCAGCAAGGGAGAAGCCACTGCTCCAAAACCGCCATAAAAAAGCCAGACTACGGTTTGCAACTGCACATGGGGACAAAGATTGCACTTTTTGGAGAAATGTCCTCTGGTCTGATGAAACACAAATACAACAGTTTGGCCATAATGACCATCGTTATGTTTGGAGGAAAAAGGGACAATGACCCCAAGCATATTTTCAAAGTTGTGGTAAAATGACTTAAGGACAACAAAGTCAAGGTATTGGAGTGGCCATCACAAAGCCCTGACCTCAAATCCTGTAGAAAATGTGTGGGCAGAACTGAAAAAGTGTGTGTGAGCAAGGAGGCCTACAAACCTGACTCAGTTACACCAGCTCTGTCAGGAGGAATGGGCCAAAATTCACCCAACTTATTGTGGGAAGCTTGTGGAAGGTTACCCAAAACGTTTGACCCAAGTTAAACAATTTAAAGGCATTGCTACCAAATACTAATTGAGTGTATGTAAACTTCTGACCCACTGGGAATGTGATGAAAGAAATAAAAGCTGAAATAAATAATTCTCTCTACTATTATTCAGACATTTCACATTCTTAAAATAAATTGGTGATCCTAACTGATCTAAGAAAGATCATTTTTACTCGGATTAAATGTCAGGAATTGTGAAAACCGAGTTGAAATGTATTTGGCTGAGGTGTATTTAAACTTCCGACTTCAACTGTATACTACAGGTAACATATCATTACATACTAAGGTGTACTATATGTTGAAGAAAGTGGGGCTTAAGCTGCATCCTTGTCATTCCCCACGGCCCTGTGGAAAGAAATGTGTGTTTTTTGTTTGTGTATATGGATTTTATAATGTCATATGTTTTTTCCCCAACACCATTTCCATCAAGGTGAATATTTTTCACCTTGTCTATTTTTCACCTTGTATTTTTCACCTTTCACCCTTATGCCAAATTGAGTCAATCTTTACCTTTTTTTAGGTTTGTTTGTTTGTCAATTACGGTGTGCAGGGTGAATATGTGGTCTGTCATTCGGTAATTTGGTAAAAAGACAATTTGACATTTGCTCAGTACATTGTTTTTCAATTAGGAAATGTAAGAGTCTGCTGTGAATGATAATGCGGCAGCGTAGCCTAGTGGTTAGAGCGTTGGACTAATAACTGAAAGGTTGCAAGTTCAAATCCCTGAGCTGACAAGGTACAAATGTGTTCTGCCCCTGAACAAGGCAGTTAACCTCTCTAGGGTATGTGGGACGAAATCGTCCCACCTAGTCAACAGCCAGTGGAATCGAGTGGCGCGATATTCAAATACCTTAGAAATGCTATTACTTCAATTTCTCAAACATATGACTATTTTACACCATTTTAACCTGTTGGGTATAGGGGGCAGTATTTGCACGGCCGGATAAAAAACGTACCCGATTTAATCTGGTTACTACTCCTGCCCAGTAACTAGAATATGCATATAATTGTTTGATTTGGATAGAAAACACCCTAAAGTTTCTAAAACTGTTTGAATGGTGTCTGTGAGTATAACAAGCATTTCATAAGTGTCAAAGGCTTTTATTGACAATTACATGAAGTTGATGCAAAGAGTCAATATTTGCAGTGTTGACCCTTCTTTTTCAAGACCTCTGCAATCCGCCCTGGCATGCTGTCAATTAACTTCTGGGCCACATCCTGACTGATGGCAGCCCATTCTTGCTTGGAGTTTGTCAGAATTTGTGGGTTTTTGTTTGTCTACCCGCCTCTTGAGGATTGACCACAAGTTCTCAATGGGATTAAGGTATGGGGAGTTTCCTGGCCATGGACCCAAAATATCGATGTTTTGTTCCCCGAGCCACTTAGTTAACACTTTTGCCTTATGGCAAGGTGCTCCATCATGCTGGAAAAGGCATTGTTCGTCACCAAACTGTCCCTGGATGGTTGGGAGAAGTTGCTCTCAGAGGATGTGTTGGTACCATTCTTTATTCATGGCTGTGTTCTTAGGCAAAATTGTGAGTGAGCCCACTCCCTTGGCTGAGAAGCAACCCCACACATGAATGGTCTCAGGATGCTTTACTGTTGGCATGACACAGGACTGATGGTAGCGCTCACCTTGTCTTCTCTGGACAAGCTTTTTTCTGGATGCCCCAAACAATCGGAAAGGGTATTCATCAGAGAAAATAACTTTACCCCAGTCCTCAGCAGTCCAATCCCTGTACCTTTTGCAGAATATCAGTCTTTCCCTGATGTTTTTCCTGGAGAGAAGTGGCTTCTTTGCTGCCCTTCTTGACACCAGGCCATCCTCCAAAAGTCTTTGGCTCACTGTGCGTGCAGATGCACTCACACCTGCCTGCTGCCATTCCTGAGCAAGCTCTGTACTGGTGGTGCCCCGATCCCGCAGCTGAATCAACTTTAGGAGATGGTCCTGGCCCTTGCTGGACTTTCTTGGGCGCTCTGAAGCCTTCTTCACAACAATTGAACCGCTCTCCTTGAAGTTCTTGATGATCCGATAAATGTTTGATTTAGGTGCAATCTTACTGGCAGCAATATCCTTGCCTGTGAAGCCCTTTTTGTGCAAAGCAATGACGACGGCACGTGTTTCCTTGCAGGTAATCATGGTTGACAGAGGAAGAACAATGATTCCAAGCACCAACCTCCTTTTGAAGCTTCCAGTCTGTTATTCAAACTCAATCAGCATGACAGAGTGATCTCCAGCCTTGTCCTCGTCAACACACACCTGTGTTAACGAGAGAATCACTGACATGATGTCGGCTGGTGCTTTTGTGGCAGTGCTGAAATGCAGTGGAAATGTTTTGGGGGGATTCAGTTAATTTGCATGGCAAAGAGGGACTTTGCAATAAATTGAAATTCATCTGATCACTCTTCATAACATTCTGGAGTATATTAAAATTGCCATCATACAAACTGAGGCAGCAGACTTTGTGAAAATGTATATTTGTGTCATTCTCAAAACATTTCGCCACGACTGTATGTGCGAAGTTTCAGATGGATAACCTGAAAAATTTGTGAACAACAAGACTTTTAGTGTAAAGTCCCCAGGTACATTTGGGCAAATCATGAAGAAGACATTCGCATTCATATTCCATTTTTCTACAAGAATATCGTCAAATCTGTATACTTTGACTTTGATTTAGCTTTCCAAGTATTAGTAGTCATATTATAAGTTCAACACTTGCAAAACCCATTTGCAATATCCTTATAATTTTTGTCCAAAATGAAAAGGCATGCTGTTGTACAAGATTAGAAGCTACATTTTACGACACATATATGGTTTCCAGATACTCCCGTAAAGCCTTAGCTCATTGGCTAGCTAGCTAGCTTTGTTTGGCCCTTATTCGTGCTTATTTGACAAAGATAGTTGTTCAAGTGATGGGCCGCCCGCGTCATCGGCGTGCCATTAAGGCGTTGCTCTCTGACAAATATGGTGTCCTATAGGATATACTACATCCATAATGAAATAGTGAAGTCTTGTTACCTTCTAGGATCTCTGAGGAATACATACGAATGTGATTTGACTCGTTCAAACAACGCTTAGGGTGAGATTTTCACAGATTCTTTTGTTTGCAAATTGAACGAGTGGAAATACAAAATCAATCGTGTGTGCTATATGGACCTTTTTAGGATATGAAAAAGGATTTTGTCTAACAACATGACACTTCATGTTATCTCTGGGACCCTTTGGATGATAAATCAGAGCAAGATTTCAGAATGTAAGTACACATTTCACCTTCACAGGTGAATATATCAAACCTATTGCGTTGAAAAAAGTGTTTTGTTAGGAGCTCTCCTTAAACAATAACATAGCATTTTTTCCACAGTAATAGCTAATGTAAATTGGACAGTGCAGTTATATTAACAAGAATTTAAGCTTTCAGCCGATGTAAGAAACTTCTATGTACCGACATTTGTTGTTACTCTAAAATCTGCGGCCTTGACACAACGTGCTGCACGATTTACACCTGTCCTGTTGACAGAACGCCGATCCTTATCCATGGGGTACTGTATTGTAATGAGTTCTCCACAGGGATAAGCCATGGGGGATTTAAAGGCCGCTGCATTTGGGTGGGACGGGGTGGCTGTGAAACTCTCCTGCCGTCTCTCACTTCACACTTCAGTGCTAATTGCAGCCAGTTCTGTTCTGTCCTAGCAGCTTGGTAGCTTAGTAGCCTTATTTAAAATAAACTTAAGGATCCGCCCCTTTTTCCAATTTTCGCCTGAAATGACATACCTAAATCTAACTGCCTGTAGCTCAGGCCCTGAAGCAAGGATATGTATATTCTTGGTACCATTTGAAAGGAAACACTTTGAAGTTTGTGGAAATGTGAAAGGAATGTAGGAGAATGTAACACAATAGATCTGGTAAAAGATAATACAAATAAAAAAAACAACAGTTCTTTTTTTTTTTTTTGTACCATCTTTGAAATTCAAGAGAAAGGCCATAATGTATTATCCCAGCCCAGGTGCAATATACATTTTGGCCACTAGATGGCAGATGTGTATGTGCAACGTTTTAGGCTGATTCAATGAACCATTGCATTTCTGTTCAAAATGTTGTATCAAGACTACCCAAATGTGCCTAATTTGGTTATTAATAACTTTTTATGTTCAAAATTGTGCACTCTCCTCAAACAATAGCATGATATTCTTTCACTCTAATATTTACTGGAAATCAGACAGTGCAGTTAGATTAACAAGAATTTAAGCTTTCTGCCAATATCAGATATGTCTATATCCTGGGAAATGTTCTTGTTACTTACAACCTCATGCAAAAATTACACAAAATTACCTACAGACTATTGTCTTTTACTTGTCGGCTTCAGAAGTAGGTTCAGACTGAACATTTGTGTTGGATGGTATTTCCGGGTTCCACTGTGTTTCTTCTGCATGTCTTGGTTTGGTAGAAGTTTTTTCTTGATAGTCCTTGGTAGTAGTAGTCCATTCAGGTAATTTTGTCCAAAATTAAGGTTTTAGGTCTGGAATTTTCATTTGGATTGAAGGTTTTAATGTTGAGGTTAGTATCCCGTATAAGTCCTTGCGAAAAATTCAAGTTTATCTACATGTATCCAACTCTAATTCTCTCTATGTATCCTCCTATCAGGCCAAAGTGACAGCCAACAATGACACGAACCAAACCTACTCTGTCTTCTACATACCTAAGGTCACTGGGATGCACAAGGTACACTTTCTATTCTATCCTTAACCTAACCTTAACCTTTATTCCTAACCTATCCTAACCTTAACCCTTATTCCGAACCTACCCTAACATTAACCCTTATTCCGAACCTAACCTAACCTACCCTAACCTTAACCCTTATCCCTAACCTACCCTAACCTTAACCCTTATTCCTAACCTTAATGCTTATTCCTAACCTACCCTAACCTTAACACTTATTCCTAAATGACTCTACCCTAACCTTAGCCCTTATTCCTAACCTACCCTAACCTTAACCCTTATTCCTAACCTAATATACCCTACTCTAACCTTAACCCTTATTCCTAACCTACCCTAACCTTAACCCTTATTCTTATCCTAACCTATCTTAACCCTTATTCCTAACCTAATATACCCTACTCTAACCTTAACCCTTATTCCTAAATGACTCTACCCTAACCTTAACCCTTATTCCTAACCTAATATACCCTACTCTAACCTTAACCCTTATTCCTATTCTACCCTAACCTAACCTTAACCCTTATTTCTACCCTAACCTTAAACCTTATTCCTAACCTAACCTACCCTAACTAACCCCTTATTCCTAACCTACCCAAACCTTATCCCTTACTCCTAACCTACTTTAACCTTAACCTATGTTCCTAATCTACCCTACCCTAACCGTAACCCTTATTCCTAACCTAATCAACCCAAACCTTAACCCTTACTCCTAACTTAACCTACTCTAACCTTAAACCTTATTCCTAACCTAAATTAACCTAATGTAACCTTAAACCTTATTCCTAACCGACCTAAACATACCTAACCTTAGCCCTTATTCCTACCCTACCCTAACCTTAACCCTTACTCCTGACCTAACCCTAAGCCTTATTCCTAACCTAATTAACCCTACCCTAACTTTAAACCTTATTCCGAACGTAACCTACCCTACACTAACCTTAACCCTTATTCCTGACCTAACCTCAAGCCTTATTCCTAACCTACCCTACACTAACCTTAACCCTTATTCCTAACCTAAGCCTTATTCCTAACCTAATTCACCCTACCCTAACTTTAAACCTTATTCCTAACTTAACCTACCCTACCCTAACCTTAGCCCTTATTCCTAACCTACCCTAACCTTAACCCTTATCCCTAACCTACCCTAACGTTAACCCTTATTCCTAACCTTAATGCTTATTCCTAACCTACCCTAACCTTAACACTTATTCCTAAATGACTCTACCCTAACCTTAACCCTTATTCCTAACCTAAGCCTTATTCCTAACCTAATTCACCCTACCCTAACTTTAAACCTTATTCCTAACTTAACCTACCCTACCCTAACCTTAACCCTTATTCCTAACCTAATATACCCTACCCTAACTTTAATCCTTATTCCTAATGTAACCTACCCTAACCTTAACCCTTATTCCTGACCTAACCTCAAGCCTTATTCCTAACCTAACCTACCCTAACCTTAGCCCTTATCCTACCCTACCCTAACATAACCTTAACCCTTATTCCTAACCTAATATTCTCTACCCTAACCTTAACCCTTATTCCTGACCTAACCTTAACCCTTATTCCTTCCCTACCTTAACGCTTATTCTTAATCTACCCTAACCTACCTTAACTCTTATTCCTAACCTACCCTAAAAGTAACCCTGATTCCTAACCTCACCTGACCTACCCTACCCTTAACCCTTATTCCTGACCTACCCTAACCTTAACCCTTAATCCTAACCTAACCTAACCCTAATGTTGTTCTTAGGTTGCCCCCTTAAACCCAAAGTCCTATATGACATGCTGTGTATTATTGTCAGGTGATGGTGTTGTTTGGTAACTCTGTGTTTTACTAGGTGACGGTGCTGTTTGCAGGGCTTCACATCAATAAGTCTCCTTATGAGGTGGATGTGGGGATGGCTCAGGGAGACAGCAGTAAAGCCACAGCCCAGGGACCTGGACTAGAACCTTCCGGAAACATCCCCAATAAGACAACATACTTTGACGTCTACACCGCAGGTACCAACTGTTTTCTCAGCCATTGAATCTGAGCAGTTTCCTTCCTCTCTGGCAGCTCAGTTAGTAAGGATGACTGTATATTTATCGCTTTTGGCTGGTTTGTGTGTTACGTGTGTTTATGTGTATATATTGAGTGTACACTGAGTGTACAAAACATTAGGAACACCTGTTCTTTCCATGACATAGACTGACCAGGTGAATCCAGGTGAAAGCTATCATCCCTTTTTTGATGTCACTTATTAAATCCACTTCAATCAATGTAGATGAAGTCCATTCCTCAACAAATTGAGGGAGAAAAAGGGGGTGCAACTAATATTAGGAAGGTGTTCCTAATGTTTTGTACACTTAGTGTATATTATATATTGCAGGGAAAGACACCATGATTCATACACATCAGTCCATTTCCTTCCCACTTCTTTCAGAAAAAAGAATGTACATACAATATATTAGTATGGTGCTAAGGCTCTCCAGGTGTCCAGGTGCTAAGGCTCTCCAGGTGTCCAGGTGCTAAGGCTCTCCCTGTCTCCAGGTGCTAAGGCTCTCCCTGTCTCCAGGTGCTAAGGCTCTCCCTGTCTCCAGGTGCTAAGGCTCTCCCTGTCTCCAGGTGCTAAGGCTCTCCCTGTCTCCAGGTGCTAAGGCTCTCCCTGTCTCCAGGTGCTAAGGCTCTCCCTGTCTCCAGGTGCTAAGGCTCTCCCTGTCTCCAGGTGCTAAGGCTCTCCCTGTCTCCAGGTGCTAAGGCTCTCCCTGTCTCCAGGTGCTAAGGCTCTCCCTGTCTCCAGGTGCTGGTGTGGGAGAGGTAGAGGTGGTGATCATGGACCCAGCGGGTCAGAAGGACGTGGTGGTGTGTCAGATAGAGGATAAAGGCAACAGTTCGTACCGCTGCACCTACAAACCCACCCTGGAGGGGGCCCACACCATCTACATTACATTCGCTGGCGGACAAATCAGCAAGAGCCCCTTCGCTGTCAACATAGGAGAGGGTGAGACAGGAGGGGGGAGGGAGGGGAGGGGGAAATCAGCAAGAGACCCTTCACTGTCAACATAGGAGAGGGTGAGACAGGAGGGGGGGAGGGAGAGGAGGGGGAAATCAGCAAGAGACCCTTCACTGTCAACATAGGAGAGGGTGAGACAGGAGGGGGGAGGGAGAGGAGGGGGAAATCAGCAAGAGACCCTTCGCTGTCAACATAGGAGAGGGTGAGACAGGAGGGGGGAGGGAGAGGAGGGGAAGATCAGCAAGAACCCCTTCGCTGTCAACATAGGAGAGGGTGAGACAGGAGGGGGGAGGGAGAGGAGGGGGAAATCAGCAAGAGACCCTTCGCTGTCAACATAGGAGAGGGTGAGACAGGAGGGGGGAGGGAGAGGAGGGGGAAATCAGCAAGAGACCCTTCGCTGTCAACATAGGAGAGGGTGAGACAGGAGGGGGGAGGGAGAGGAGGGGGAAATCAGCAAGAGACCCTTCACTGTCAACATAGGAGAGGGTGAGACAGGAGGGGGGAGGGAGAGGAGGGGGAAATCAGCAAGAGACCCTTCACTGTCAACATAGGAGAGGGTGAGACAGGAGGGGGGAGGGAGGGGAGGGGGAAATCAGCAAGAGACCCTTCACTGTCAACATAGGAGAGGGTGAGACAGGAGGGGGGAGGGAGGGGAGGGGGAAATCAGCAAGAGACCCTTCACTGTCAACATAGGAGAGGGTGAGACAGGAGGGGGGAGGGAGAGGAGGGGGAAATCAGCAAGAGACCCTTCACTGTCAACATAGCAACACATGAAACAGAATTAGTTTCCATATCTAGTGTTTGTGTTTCTAGTCTGTGTTTCTAGTCTGTGTTTCTAGTGTTTGTGTTTCTAGTCTGTGTTTCTAGTCTGTGTTTCTAGTCTGTGTTTCTAGTGTTTGTGTTTCTAGTCTGTGTTTCTAGTGTTTGTGTTTCTAGTCTGTGTTTCTAGTCTGTGTTTCTAGTCTGTGTTTCTAGTGTTTGTGTTTCTAGTCTGTGTTTCTAGTGTCTGTGTTTCTAGTCTGTGTTTCTAGTCTGTGTTTCTAGTCTGTGTTTCTAGTGTTTGTGTTTCTAGTCTGTGTTTCTAGTCTGTGTTTCTAGTGTCTGTGTTTCTAGTGTCTGTGTTTCTAGTCTGTGTTTCTAGTCTGTGTTTCTAGTGTCTGTGTTTCTAGTGTCTGTGTTTCTAGTCTGTGTTTCTAGTCTGTGTTTCTAGTGTCTGTGTTTCTAGTCTGTGTTTCTAGTGTTTCTGTTTCTAGTCTGTGTTTCTAGTCTGTGTTTCTAGTCTGTGTTTCTAGTCTGTGTTTCTAGTGTCTGTGTTTCTAGGTCTGTGTTTCTAGTCTGTGTTTCTAGTCTGTGTTTCTAGTGTCTGTGTTTCTAGTCTGTGTTTCTAGTGTCTGTGTTTCTAGTCTGTGTTTCTAGTCTGTGTTTCTAGTCTGTGTTTCTAGTGTCTGTGTTTCTAGTCTGTGTTTCTAGTCTGTGTTTCTAGTCTGTGTTTCTAGTCTGTGTTTCTAGTCTGTGTTTCTAGTGTCTGTGTTTCTAGTCTGTGTTTCTAGTCTGTGTTTCTAGTCTGTGTTTCTAGTGTCTGTGTTTCTAGTCTGTGTTTCTAGTCTGTGTTTCTAGTGTCTGTTTCTAGTCTGTGTTTCTAGTGTCTGTGTTTCTAGGTCTGTGTTTCTAGTCTGTGTTTCTAGTCTGTGTTTCTAGTGTCTGTGTTTCTAGTGTCTGTGTTTCTAGTCTGTGTTTCTAGTGCTTGTGTTTCTAGTGTCTGTGTTTCTAGGTCTGTGTTTCTAGTCTGTGTTTCTAGTCTGTGTTTCTAGTCTGTGTTTCTAGTGTCTGTGTTTCTAGTGTCTGTGTTTCTAGTCTGTGTTTCTAGTGTCTGTGTTTCTAGTCTGTGTTTCTAGTGTCTGTGTTTCTAGTCTGTGTTTCTAGTCTGTGTTTCTAGTCTGTGTTTCTAGTCTGTGTTTCTAGTCTGTGTTTCTAGTGTCTGTGTTTCTAGTCTGTGTTTCTAGTGTCTGTGTTTCTAGTCTGTGTTTCTAGTCTGTGTTTCTAGTCTGTGTTTCTAGTCTGTGTTTCTAGTGTCTGTGTTTCTAGTCTGTGTTTCTAGTCTGTGTTTCTAGTGTCTGTGTTTCTAGTGTCTGTGTTTCTAGTCTGTGTTTTTAGTGTCTGTGTTTCTACTGTCTGTGTTTCTAGTCTGTGTTTCTCGTCTGTGTTTCTAGTGTCTGTGTTTCTAGTCTGTGTTTCTAGTCTGTGTTTCTAGTGTCTGTGTTTCTAGTGTCTGTGTTTCTAGTCTGTGTTTCTAGTGTCTGTGTTTCTAGTGTCTGTGTTTCTAGTGTCTGTGTTTCTAGTCTGTGTTTCTAGTCTGTGTTTCTAGTGTCTGTGTTTCTAGTCTGTGTTTCTAGTGTCTGTGTTTCTAGTCTGTGTTTCTAGTGTCTGTGTTTCTACTGTCTGTGTTTCTAGTCTGTGTTTCTAGTCTGTGTTTCTACTGTCTGTGTTTCTAGTCTGTGTTTCTAGTCTGTGTTTCTAGTCTGTGTTTCTAGTCTGTGTTTCTAGTGTCTGTGTTTCTAGTCTGTGTTTCTACTGTCTGTGTTTCTAGTCTGTGTTTCTAGTCTGTGTTTCTAGTCTGTGTTTCTACTGTCTGTGTTTCTAGTCTGTGTTTCTAGTCTGTGTTTCTACTGTCTGTGTTTCTAGTCTGTGTTTCTAGTCTGTGTTTCTAGTGTCTGTGTTTCTAGTGTCTGTGTTTCTAGTCTGTGTTTTTAGTGTTTCTCTTTCTGTGTTTCTAGTGTTTGTTTATAGGGTTTCTGTTTCCAGGGTTTCAGTTTCTAGTGTTTGACACAACGTTTCTGTCTGTTTGTTATGTTCTCTCCCTCTCCTCCTTTCTCTCCTGTCTGACTGTTCATTCACTTGCTCTTTCTCTCTGGATGATTCTGCGTTCCCTGGTCTCTCCTCACTCTCTCTGTCTCTCTCTCTCTCTCCCTTGCTATATCTCTTTCTATCTCTCTCTAGAAGGATGGAGGGATGGTATCTCCTCTCTCTCTCTCTCTCTCTCCCCCTTGCTATCTCTTTCACACTCTCTCTCTCTGTCTCTCCCCTTTGCTATCTCTCTTTCACTCTTTCTGTCTCTCTCTCTCTCTAGAAGGATGAAGGGATGGTATCTCTTCTCTGTCTCTCCTCCTTGCTATCTCTCTATCTCTGTCTCTCTGTCTCTCCTCCTTGCTATCTCTCTGTCTCTCGTCTCTCTGTCTCTCTGTCTCTCTGTCTCTCTGTCTCTCTCTCAAGAAGGATGGAGGGATGGTATCTCTCTCTGTCTCTCTGTCTCTCTGTCTCTCGTTTCTCTGTCTCTCGTCTCTCTGTTTCTCTCTCTAGAAGGATGGAGGGAGGGTATCTCTTCTCTCTGTCTCTGTGTGTGTCTTATACCATTCATCCTTGTGACTCATCCTCTCTCAGACTGGTGTGTCATCTCGCTCAAAACACACACACACACACACACACACACACACACACACACACACACACACACACACACACACACACACACACACACACACACACACACACACACACACACACACACACACACACACACACACACAGCCATCGCACCCCATTGTGGTGTGTGACAGTGATTCAGCGGGGCCTTGTATAGGAGTTCTGCTTCCTGAGGAGATAATGCATCACTTTCTGCTGTGGTCAAAGACAGACAAACTCGGGATGAGAGGGAAGGGAAGATGAGAGGAGAAGGATTTAAAGTTACAAATAAGGACAGATAAAGGAGGCAATGTTACGTTTACTCCTCTCTCACTCTGTCTCTCTCTGTCTCTCTCTGTCTCTCTCTTTCTCTCTCTTTCTCTCTCACTCTTTCTCTCTCTGTCTTGGTCTCTCTCTCTGTCTTGGTCTCTCTCTCTGCGTCTCTCTCTCTGCGTCTCTCTCTCTCTCTCTCGATCTCCTGGCAGTTGTTGTCCTCATCCTTCAGTTTCTATTCAAACTATGTGTTCAATTCTATGTATTAAACTCTAAACCCCCCCCACCCCTCTCCAGCTTGTAACCCCAGCCTGGTTCGGGCTAAGGGTCGTGGTCTCCAGCCTAAAGGCCTCAGGGTGAAGGAGACAGCTGACTTCAGAGTCTTCACCAAAGGAGCTGGGAATGGAGAACTCAAAGTCACCATCAAGGGCCCCAGTGAGTCTACTACACTACCCAGCAGGCTATATGTTTAATAAACTATACTACCCAGCAGCCTATATGTTTAATAAACTACACTACCCAGCAGCATATCTTTTTGATAAACTACACTACCCAGCAGGCTATATGTTTAATAAACTACACTACCCAGCAGCATATATTTTTGATAAACTACACTACCCAGCAGCCTATATGTTTAATAAACTACACTACCCAGCAGGCTATATGTTTAATAAACTACACTACCCAGCAGCATATATTTTTGATAAACTACACTACCCAGCAGCCTATATGTTTCATAAACTATACTACCCAGCAGCCTATATGTTTGATAAACTACACTACCCAGCAGCCTATATGTTTAATAAACTACACTACCCAGCAGGCTATATGTTTGATGAACTACACTACCCAGCAGGCTATATGTTTAATAAACTATACTACCCAGCAGCATTTCTGTTTAATAAACTACACTACCCAGCAGCCTCTTTGCTTTAGAAACTACATTACCCATAGCCTTTTTGCTTCATACACTACTTGTGTGCAGATATGAATGGTCTGGATAGGTATATGCAGTGTAGTGGTAAAGTTTCCACCATATGAAGATGAAAGATCTCTCTCTCTCTCTCTCTCTCTGTGAGTGCAGAGGGCCTGGAGGAGCCATGTAAGATGAAGGATGTTGGAGACGGAGTGTTTGGGTTTGAGTACTACCCCACCACCCCCGGAACATACAGTATAACCATCACCTGGGGAGGACAGCACATCCTCAGCAGGTAACACACACAACACATCCCCCCAGGTAACACATCCCCCCCAGGTAACACATCCCCCCCAGGTAACACATCCCCCCAGGTAACACATCCCCCCAGGTAACACCCCCCCAGGTAACACATCCCGCCAGGTAACAGACACATCCCCCCAGGTAACACACACCCCCCCAGGTAACACCCCCCCAGGTAACACATCCCCCCAGGTAACACATCCCCCCAGGTAACACACACATCCCCCCAGGTAACACACACCCCCCCAGGTAACACCCCCCCAGATAACACATCCCCCCCAGGTAACACATCCCCCCCAGGTAACACATCCCCCAGGTAACACATCCCCCAGGTAACACATCCCCCCAGGTAACACATCCCCCCCATCCCCCCAGGTAACACATCCCCCCCATCCCCCCAGGTAACACATCCCCCCAGGTAACACATCCCCCAGGTAACACATCCCCCCAGGTAACACATCCCCCAGGTAACACATCCCCCCAGGTAACACATCCCCCCAGGTAACACATCCCCCAGGTAACACATCCCCCAGGTAACACATCCCCCCAGGTAACACACACCCCCCCAGGTACACATCCCCCCAGGTAACACATCCCCCCCAGGTAACACATCCCGCCAGGTAACACATCCCGCCAGGTAACACATCCCCCCAGGTAACACATCCCACCCATCCCCCCAGGTAACACATCCCGCCAGGTAACACATCCCCCCAGGTAACACATCCCGCCAGGTAACACATCCCGCCAGGTAACACATCCCCCCAGGTAACACACCCCCCAGGTAACACATCCCCCCCAGGTAACACATCCCACCATCCCCCCAGGTAACACCCCCCCAGGTAACACATCCCCCCCAGGTAACACATCCCCCCCGGTAACACATCCCCCCCAGGTAACACATCCCCCCCAGGTAACACATCCCCCCCAGGTAACACATCCCCCCCAGGTAACCACCCCCAGGTCCCCCCCCAGGTAACACATCCCGCCAGGTAACACATCCCCCCAGGTAACCCATCCCCCCAGGTAACACATCCCCCCAGGTAACACATCCCACCCATCCCCCCAGGTAACACATCCCCCCCAGGTAACACATCCCCCCAGGTAACACATCCCCCAGGTAACACATCCCCAGGTAACACATCCCCCCAGGTAACACATCCCCCCAGGTAGCACATCCCCCAGGTAACACATCCCCCCAGGTAACACACCCCCCAGGTAACACATCCCCCCAGGTAACACATCCCCCCCAGGTAACACATCCCCCCAGGTAACACATCCCCCCCAGGTAACACATCCCCCCCAGGTAACACCCCCCCCAGGTAACACATCCCCCCAGGTAACACCCCCCCAGGTAACACATCCCCCCAGGTAACACATCCCCCCCAGGTAACACATCCCCCCAGGTAACACCCCCCCAGGTAACACATCCCCCCCAGGTAACACATCCCCCAGGTAACACATCCCCCCAGGTAACACACACCCCCCCAGGTAACACATCCCCCCCAGGTAACACATCCCCCCCAGGTAACACATCCCCCCAGGTAACACATCCCCCCAGGTAACACATCCCCCAGGTAACACATCCCCCCAGGTAACACATCCCCACAGGTAACACATCCCCCCCCAGGTAGAAGCCAAGGTAATTCCAAATGGTTCGCATACTTTTTCTTGCCACTGTACATTTGATAGTCATTTACCTGTCTCTTATCCAGTGCGACTAAGTCAGTTCCTTCAACTAAGTCATTTCCTTCAACCACATATCACAGTCTTCTAAATAGCTGCTATCATCTTTCAAATAGCTTTTTTGTTCCACAACCGAATAAATAAAGACTGCTGTAATGCTGTCGCTGACTGATGATGCTGTAATGCTGTCGCTGACTGATGATGCTGTAATGCTGTCGCTGACTGATGATGCTGTAATGCTGTCCCTGGATGATGATGCTGTAATGCTGTCGCTGACTGATGATGTAATGCTGTCGCTGACTGATGATGCTGTAATGCTGTCGCTGACTGATGATGCTGTAATGCGGTCGCTGACTGATGATGTCACTTCCGGGTTGTAGCCCGAAGGAGGTGCAGATTGGTTCGGAGGCAGGGCCACAGAATGTGCGTGCCTGGGGGCCTGGCCTGGAGATCGGCATTATGGGTAAATCTGCCGACTTCGTGGTTGAGGCCGTCGGAGACAACGTGGAAACACTGGGTACACACACACACACACACACACACACACACACACACACACACACACACACACACACACACACACACACACACACACACACACACACACACACACACACACAGACCCTGTGTGTCCTGATCAGAAGGTGTGTGTGTTCTGATCAGAAGGTGTGTGTGTGTGTGTGTCCAGGTTTCTCGGTGGAGGGTCCGTCCCAGGCGAAGATCGAGTGTGACGATAAGGGCGACGGGTCATCTGACGTGCGATACTGGCCAATGGAATCAGGAGAGTATGCGGTGCATGTCCTCTGTAACAACGAGGACATCCAGCACTCTCCCTTCATGGCTGAAATCACTGCTGCTCCGAACAAGGACTACTACCCTGATAAGGTACGTGTGTGTGTGTGTGTGTGTGTGTAGATTACTTTATTGTCCATAATATGGTTGAAACATGGTGAGTAACAGCGTAGCTCCCTGGAGCAGTGGTAGAAGTGCCTTGCTCGAAGGCATCTATGACTTGACACCAGCAATCGTTCTTTTTCCGACACATCCCACCAGATTTTCCCTGTCAGACCCGTTATAATCTCCACCCGGCACAGCCAGAAGAGGACTGGCCACCCCTCATAGCCTGGTTCCTCTCTAGGTTTCTTCCTAGGTTCTGGCCTTTCTAGGGAGTTTTTCCTAGACACCGTGCTTCTACACCTGCATTGCTTGTAGTTTGGGGGTTTTAGGCTGGGTTTCTGTACAGCACTTTGAGATATCAGCTGATGTAAGAAGGGCTATATAAATACATTTGATTTGATTTGAACTGGTAACCCTCTGATTGTGTTTAATGATGTGTGTGTGTGTGTGTGTGTGTGTGTGTGTGTGTGCGTGTGTGTGTGTGTGTGTGGGGGGGGGGGGTTGTGTGTGTGTGTGTGCGTGCGTGTGTGTGTGTGTGTGTGTAGGTGAACGTGCATGGTCCAGGTCTACAGAGTAGTGGTCTAGCTGTGGGGAAACAGACTGAGTTCACCGTCGACGCCAAACTAGGAGGCAAAGCCCCTCTCAAGATCCTGGCCCAGGTACGTCTGCTTAGCAGACTCAAGCTTCATTTATACCTTACATTCGCAACGCTAACTGAAATAATGATCCTGAGTACTCTGTCAAGTTTATACTTGACATATATTAGGGTTATTATGGTGAATTCAGAACAAGTGGGATGGTAGCGTTCCACTTCGAGAATATCCGGTGAAATTGCGAAATTCAAAATACAGAAATACTCATAAACATTCATAAAGCATACAAGTGTTATACATCGGCTGAAAGATTAACTTCTTGTTAATCCAGCCGCTGTGTTAGATTTCAGAAAGGCTTTACGGCGAAAGCATACCATGCGATTATCTGAGGAAAGCGTCCCGCTTACAAAAGCATACAAACATTTTCCAGCCAAGTAGATTAGTCACGAAAGTCAGAAATAGCAATAAAATGAATCACTTACCTTTGATGTTCGTTTTGTTCGATAAAGTCCCTCTTTATATCCAAAAAACTCTGTTTTGTTGGCGCGTTTTGTTCAGTAATCCACTGGCTCAAAGGAGATCACAACAGGCAGACGAATAGATCCAAATAGTACAGGTAAAGTTCGTTGAAACATGTCAAACAATGTTTTTTATTAATCTCAGGTTGTCTATTGTCTTTATAATCGATAATATTTCAACCGGACAACAGCGTATTCAATACAAAGGAAAAAGAACGGCGGGCGTGCTCCCGGTCGTGCTCGCAAAAAGCTCTGGTTCATTCCACCGACCACTCAGATAATGTTGTCATTCTTACTCATTTTTCAGAATAAAAGCTTGAAACAATTTCTAAAGACTTGACATCTAGTGGAAGCCATAGGAACTGCAATCTAGGTCCCATCCGTTTATATGGTGGATAGGCTTTCAATGGAAAAACACTCAATTCAAAAGAATGCCACTTCCTGGATGAATTTTCCTCAGGTTTTCGCCTGCCATATCAGTTCTGTTATACTCCACAGACATTATTTTAACAGTTATGGAAACTTTAGAGTGTTTTCTATCCAATACTACCATGCATATGCATATCCTAGCTTTTGGCCTGAGTAACAGGCAGTTTACATTGGGCACCTCATTCATACAAAATTCAAAAAACTGCCCCCTACCCAAGAGAGGTTAAATTAGGGTTATTAGGTTGAATTCAGAACAAGTGGGACACTATATTAGGGTGATTAGGGTGAATTGAGAACATGAGGGACACCATATTATGGTTATTAGGGTAAAATCAGAACAAGTGGGACATTATATTAGCTTGATTAGTGTGAACTCAGAAAAGGGGATCATATATTAGGGTTATTTGGGTAAATTCAGAAATAGTGGGACACTATATTAGGGTGATTAGCACCATGCTCTCCTATTATATCTACTCAATGCTGTCCTACTATAGCTACTCCATGCTGTCCTACTATAGCTACTCCATGCTCTCCTACTATAGCTACTCCATGCTGTCCTACTATAGCTACTCCATGCTGTCCTACTATAGCTACTCCATGCTGTCCTACTATAGCTACTCCATGCTGTCCTCCTATAGCAACTCCATGCTGTCCTACTATAGCTACTCCATGCTGTCCTACTATAGCTACTCCATGCTGTCCTCCTATAGCAACTCCATGCTGTCCTACTATAGCTACTCCATGCTGTCCTACTATAGCTACTCCATGCTGTCCTACTATAGCTGCTCCAAGCTGTCCTGTCCTACTATAGCTACTCCATGCTGTCCTACTATAGCTACTCCATGCTGTCCTACTATAGCTACTCCATGCTGTCATACTATAGCTACTCCATGCTGTCCTACTATAACTACTCCATGCTGTCCTGTCCTACTATAGCTACTCCATGCTGTCCTACTATAGCTACTCCATGCTGTCCTGTCCTACTATTGCTACTCCATGCTGTCCTACTATAGCTACTCCATGCCCTCCTGTCCTACTATAGCTACTCCATGCTGTCCTGTCCTACTATAGCTACTCCATGCTGTCCTACAATAGCTACTCCATGCTGTCCTACTATAGCTACTCCATGCTGTCCTACTATAGCCACTCCATGCTGTCCTACTATAGCTACTCCATGCTGTCCTCCAATAGCAACTCCATGCTGTCCTACTATAGCTACTCCATGCTGTCCTACTATAGCTACTCCATGCTGTCCTACTATATCTACGCCATGCTGTCCTACTATAGCTACTCCATGCTGTCCTGTCCTACTATAGCTACTCCATGATGTCCTACTGTAGCTACTCCGATGCTGTCCAGTCCTACTATAGCTACTCCATGCTGTCCTACTATAGCTACTCCATGCTGTCCTACTATAGCTACTCCATGCTGTCCTGTCCTACTATAGCTACTCCATGCTGTCCTGCTATAGCTACAACATGCTGTCCTACTATAGCTACTCCATGCTGTCCTACTATAGCTATTCCATGCTGTCCTACTATAGCTACTCCATGCTGTCCTACTATAGCTACTCCATGCTGTCCTACTATAGCTACTCCTTGCTGTCCTACTATAGCTACTCCATGCTGTCCTACTATAGCTACTCCATGCTGTCCTACTATAGCAACTCCATGCTGTTCTGCTATAGCTACTCCATGCTGTCCTACTATAGCTACTCCACTCTGTCCTGCTATAGCTACTCCATGCTGTCCTGCTATAGCTACTCCATGCTGTCCTACTATAGCTACTCCATGCTGTCCGACTATAGCTACTCCATGCTGTCCTGTCCTACTATAGCTACTCCATGCTGTCCTGTCCTACTATAGCTACTCCATGCTGTCCTACTATAGCTACTCCATGCTGTCCTACTATAGCTACTCCATGCTGTCCTGTCCTACTATAGCTACTCCATGCTGTCCTACTATAGCTACTCCATGCTGTCCTACTATAGCTACTCCATGCTGTCCTACTATAGCTACTCCATGCTGTCCTCCTATAGCTACTCCATGCTGTCCTACTATAGCTACTCCATGCTGTCCGTCCTACTATAGCTACTCCATGCTGTCCTATTATATCTACTCCATGCTGTCCTACTATATTTACTCCATGCTGTCCTGTCCTACTATAGCTACTCCATGCTGTCCTACTATAGCTACTCCATGCTGTCCTACTATAGCTACTCCATGCTGTCCTGTCCTACTATAGCTACTCCATGCTGTCCTACTATAGCTACTCCATGCTGTCCTACTATAGCTACTCCAAGCTGTCCTGTCCTACTATAGCTACTCCATGCTGTCCTACTATAGCTACTCCATGCTGTCCTACTATATTTACTCCATGCTGTCCTGTCCTACTATAGCTACTACACAGCTGTCCTACTATAGCTACTCCATGCTGTCCTCCAATAGCAACTCCATGCTGTCCTGTCCTACTATAGCTACTCCACACTGTCCTACTATAGCTACTCCATGCTGTCCCACTATAGCTACTCCATGCTGTCCTACTATAGCTACTCCATGCTGTCCAATTATATCTACTCCATGCTGTCCTACTATAGCTACTCCATGCTGTCCTACTATAGCTACTCCAAGCTGTCCTGTCCTACTATAGCTACTCCATGCTGTCCTACTATAGCTACTCCATGCTGTCCTACTATAGCTACTCCATGCTGTCCTACTATAGCTACTCCATGCTGTCCTACTATAGCTACTCCATGCTGTCCTGCTATAGCTACTCCACACTGTCCTACTATAGCTACTCCATGCTGTCCTACTATAGCTACTCCATGCTGTCCTACTATAGCTACTCCATGCTGTCCTACTATAGCTACTCCACACTGTCCTACTATAGCTACTCCATGCTGTCCTACTATAGCTACTCCATGCTGTCCTGTCCTACTATAGCTACTCCATGCTGTCCTACTATAGCTACTCCATGCTCTCCTACTATAGCTACTCCATGCTGTCCTACTATAGCTACTCCATGCTGTCCTGTCCTACTATAGCTACTCCATGCTGTCCTACTATAGCTACTCCATGCTGTCCTACTATAGCTACTCCATGGTCTCCTACTATAGCTACTCCATGCTGTCATGTCCTGCTATAGCTACCATTTGCTGTCCTACTATAGCTACTCCATGCCCTCCTGTCCTACTATAGCTACTCCATGCTGTCCTACTATAGCTACTTCATGCTGTCCTACTATAGTTACTCCATGCTCTCCTACTATAGCTACTCCATGCTGTCCTACTATAGCTACTCCAAGCTGTCCTGTCCTACTATAGCTACTCCATGCTGTCCTACTATAGCTACTCCATGCTGTCCTGCTATAGCTACTCCATGCTGTCCTACTATAGCTACTCCATGCTGTCCTACTATAGCTACTCCATGCTGTCCTACTATAGCTACTCCATGCAGTCCTACTATAGCTACTCCATGCTGTCCTACTATAGCTACTCCACACTGTCCTACTATAGCTACTCCATGCTGTCCTGTCCTACTATAGCTACTCCATGTTGTCCTACTATAGCTACTCCATGCTGTCCTGTCCTACTATAGCTACTCCATGCTGTCCTACTATAGCTACTCCATGCTGTCCTACTATAGCAACTCCATGCTGTCCTACTATAGCTACTCCATGCTGTCCTCCTATAGCAACTCCATGCTGTCCTACTATAGCTACTCCATGCTGTCCTACTATAGCTACTCCATGCTGTCCTACTATATCTACGCCATGCTGTCCTACTATAGCTACTCCATGCTGTCCTGTCCTACTATAGCTACTCCATGCTGTCCTACTATAGCTACTCCATGCTGTCCTGTCCTACCATAGCTACTCCATGCTGTCCTCATATAGCTACTCCATGCTGTTCTACTATAGCTACTCCATGCTGTCCTGTCCTACTATAGCTACTCCATGCTGTCCTACTATATCTACGCCATGCTGTCCTACTATAGCTACTCCACACTGTCCTACTATAGCTACTCCATGCTGTCCTACTATAGCTACTCCATGCTGTCCTACTATAGCTACTCCACACTGTCCTACTATAGCTACTCCATGCTGTCCTGTCCTACTATAGCTACTCCATGCTGTCCTACTATAGCTACTCCATGCTGTCCTACTATAGCTGCTCCATGTTCTCCTACTATTGCTACTCCATGCTGTCATGTCCTGCTATAGCTACTATTTGCTGTCCTACTATAGCTACTACATGCCCCCCTTTCTACTATAGCTACTCCATGCTGTCCTACTATAGCTACTTCATGATGTCCTACTATTGCTACTCCATGCTCTCCTACTATAGCTACTCCATGCTGTCCTACTATAGCTACTCCATGCTGTCCTGTCCTACTATAGCTACTCCATGCTGTCCTACTATAGCTACTCCATGCTGTCCTGCTATAGCTACTCCATGCTGTCCTACTATAGCTACTCCATGCTGTCCTACTATAGCTACTCCATGCTGTCCTACTATAGCTACTCCATGCTGTCCTACTATAGCTACTCCATGCTGTCCTACTATAGCTACTCCATGCTGTCCTGTCCTACTATAGCTACTCCACACTGTCCTACTATAGCTACTCCATCCCGTCCTGTCCTACTATAGCTACTCCATGTTGTCCTACTATAGCTACTCCATGCTGTCCTGTCCTACTATAGCTACTCCATGCTGTCCTACTATAGCTACTCCATGCTGTCCTACACTAGCTACTCCATGCTGTCCTACTATAGCTACTCCATGCTGTCCTACTACAGCTACTCCATGCTGTCCTACTATAGCTACTCCATGTTCTCCTACTATTGCTACTCCATGCTGTCATGTCCTGCTATAGCTACTAATTGCTGTCCTACTATAGCTACTCCATGCTCTCCTGTCCTACTATAGCTACTCCATGCTGTCCTACTATAGCTACTTCATGCTATCCTACTATAGCTACTCCATGCTCTCCTACTATAGCTACTCCATGCTGTCCTACTATAGCTACTCCATGCTGTCCTGTCCTACTATAGCTACTCCATGCTGTCCTACTATAGCTACTCCATGCTGTCCTGCTATAGCTACTCCATGCTGTCCTACTATAGCTACTCCATGCTGTCCTACTATAGCTACTCCATGCTGTCCTACTATAGCTACCCCAATGCGTCCTACTATAGCTACTCAATGCTGTCCTGTCCTACTATAGCTACTCCATGCTGTCCTGTCCTACTATAGCTACTCCATCCTGTCCTGTCCTACTATAGCTACTCCATGTTGTCCTACTATAGCTACTCCATGCTGTCCTGTCCTACTATAGCTACTCCATGCTGTCCTACTATAGCTACTCCATGCTGTCCTACTATAGCTACTCCATGCTGTCCTACTATAGCTACTCCATGCTGTTCTACTATAGCTACTCCATGCTGTCCTGTCCTACTATAGCTACTGCATGCTGTCCGACTAGAGCTACTCCATGCTGTCCTACTATAGCTACTCCATGCTGTCCTGCTATAGCTACTCCATGCTGTCCTACTAAAGCTTCTCCATGCTGTCCTACTATAGCTACTCCATGCTGTCCTACTATAGCTACTCCATGCTGTCCTGTCCTACTATAGCTACTCCATGCTGTCCTACTATAGCTACAACATGCTGTCCTACTATAGCTACTCCATGCTGTCCTACTATAGCTACTCCATGCTGTCCTGCTATAGCTACTCCATGCTGTCCTGCTATAGCTACTCCATGCTGTCCTACTATAGCTACTCCATGCTCTCCTATTATAGCTACTCCATGCTGTCCTACTATAGCTAATTCCATGCTGTCCTACTATAGCTACTCCATGCTGTCCTGTCCTACTATAGCTACTCCATCCTGTCCTTCTATAGCTACTCCATGCTGTCCTACTATAGCTACTCCATGCTGTCCTACTATTGCTACTCCATGCTGTCCTGTCCTCTGATAGCTACTCCACACTGTCCTACTATAGCTACTCCATGCTGTCCTACACTAGCTACTCCATGCTGTCCTACTATAGCTACTCCATGCTGTCCTACTATAGCTACTCCATGCTGTCCTACTATAGCTACTCCATGCTCTCCTACTATAGCTACTCTATGCTTTCCTGTCCTACAATAGCTACTCCATGCTGTCCTACTATAGCTACAACATGCTGTTCTACTATAGCTACTCCATGCTATCCTGTCCTACTATAGCTACTCCATGCTGTCCTACTATAGCTAATCCATGCTGTCCTGCTATAGCTACTCCATGCTGTCCTACTATAGCTACTCCATGCTGTCCTACTATAGCTACTCCATGCTGTCCTACTATAGCTACTCCATGCTGTCCTACTATAGCTACTCCATGCTGTCCTGTCCTACTATAGCTACTCCATGCTGTCCTACTATAGCTACAACATGCTGTCCTACTATAGCTACTCCATGCTGTCCTACTATAGCTACTCCATGCTGTCCTGTCCTACTATAGCTACTCTATGCTGTCCTACTATAGCTACTCCATGCCCTCCTGTCCTACTATAGCTTCTCCATGCTGTCCTACTATAGCTACTCCATGCTGTCCTACTATAGCTACTCCATGCTCTCCTACTATAGCTACTACATGCTGTCCTACTATAGCTACTCCATGCTGTCCTGTCCTACTATAGCTACTCCATGCTGTCCTACTATAGCTACTCCATGCTGTCCTGCTATAGCTACTCCATGCTGTCCTACTATAGCTACTCCATGCTGTCCTACTATAGCTACTCCATGCTGTCCTACTATAGCTAATCCATGCTGTCCTACTATAGCTACCCCATGCTGTCCTACTATAGCTACTCCATGCTGTCCTACTATTGCTACTCCATGCTGTCCTACTATAGCTACTCCATGCTGTCCTGTCCTACTATAGCTACTCCACACTGTCCTACTATAGATACTCCATGCTGTCCTGTCCTACTATAGCTACTCCATGTTGTCCTACTATAGCTACTCCATGCTGTCCTGTCCTACTATAGCTACTCCATGCTGTCCTACTATAGCTACTCCATGCTGTCCTACTATAGTTACTCCATGCTGTCCTACTATAGCTACTCCATGCTGTCCTACTATAGCTACTCCATGCTGTCCTACAATAGCTACTCCATGCTGTCCTACTATAGCTACTCCATTCTGTCCTGCTATAGCTACTCCATGCTGTCCTACTATAGCTTCTCCATGCTGTCCTACTATAGCTACTCCATGCTGTCCTACTATAGCTACTCCATGCTGTCCTGTCCTACTATAGCTACTCCATGCTGTCCTACTATAGCTACAACATGCTGTCCTACTATAGCTACTCCATGCTGTCCTACTATAGCTACTCCATGCTGTCCTGCTATAGCTACTCCATGCTGTCCTACTATAGCTACTCCATGCTGTCCTACTATAGCTACTCCATGCTGTCCTACTATAGCTACTCCATGCTGTCCTACTATAGCTACTCCATGCTGTCCTGTCCTACTATAGCTACTCCATGCTGTCCTACTATAGCTACAACATGCTGTCCTACTATAGCTACTCCATGCTGTCCTACTATAGCTACTCCATGCTGTCCTGTCCTACTATAGCTACTCTATGCTGTCCTACTATAGCTACTCCATGCCCTCCTGTCCTACTATAGCTTCTCCATGCTGTCCTACTATAGCTACTCCATGCTGTCCTACTATAGCTACTCCATGCTCTCCTACTATAGCTACTACATGCTGTCCTACTATAGCTACTCCATGCTGTCCTGTCCTACTATAGCTACTCCATGCTGTCCTACTATAGCTACTCCATGCTGTCCTGCTATAGCTACTCCATGCTGTCCTACTATAGCTACTCCATGCTGTCCTACTATAGCTACTCCATGCTGTCCTACTATAGCTAATCCATGCTGTCCTACTATAGCTACCCCATGCTGTCCTACTATAGCTACTCCATGCTGTCCTACTATTGCTACTCCATGCTGTCCTACTATAGCTACTCCATGCTGTCCTGTCCTACTATAGCTACTCCACACTGTCCTACTATAGATACTCCATGCTGTCCTGTCCTACTATAGCTACTCCATGTTGTCCTACTATAGCTACTCCATGCTGTCCTGTCCTACTATAGCTACTCCATGCTGTCCTACTATAGCTACTCCATGCTGTCCTACTATAGCTACTCCATGCTGTCCTACTATAGCTACTCCATGCTGTCCTACTATAGCTACTCCATGCTGTCCTACAATAGCTACTCCATGCTGTCCTACTATAGCTACTCCATGCTGTCCTGCTATAGCTACTCCATGCTGTCCTACTATAGCTTCTCCATGCTGTCCTACTATAGCTACTCCATGCTGTCCTACTATAGCTACTCCATGCTGTCCTGTCCTACTATAGCTACTCCATGCTGTCCTACTATAGCTACAACATGCTGTCCTACTATAGCTACTCCATGCTTTCCTACTATAGCTACTCCATGCTGTCCTGCTATAGCTACTCCATGCTGTCCTACTATAGCTACTCCATGCTGTCCTACTATAGCTACTCCATGCTGTCCTACTATAGCTACTCCATGCTGTCCTACAATAGCTACTCCATGCTGTCCTACTATAGCTACTCCATTCTGTCCTGCTATAGCTACTCCATGCTGTCCTACTATAGCTTCTCCATGCTGTCCTACTATAGCTACTCCATGCTGTCCTACTATAGCTACTCCATGCTGTCCTGTCCTACTATAGCTACTCCATGCTGTCCTACTATAGCTACTCCATGCTGTCCTACTATAGCTAATCCATGCTGTCCTACTATAGCTACTCCATGCTGTCCTACTATAGCTACTCCATGCTGTCCTACTATTGCTACTCCATGCTGTCCTACTATAGCTACTCCATGCTGTCCTGTCCTACTATAGCTACTCCACACTGTCCTACTATAGATACTCCATGCTGTCCTGTCCTACTATAGCTACTCCATGTTGTCCTACTATAGCTACTCCATGCTGTCCTGTCCTACTATAGCTACTCCATGCTGTCCTACTATAGCTCCTCCATGCTGTCCTACTATAGCTACTCCATGCTGTCCTACTATAGCTACTCCATGCTGTTCTACTATAGCTACTCCATGCTGTCCTGTACTACTATAGCTACTGCATGCTGTCCTACAATAGCTACTCCATGCTGTCCTACTATAGCTACTCCATTCTGTCCTGCTATAGCTACTCCATGCTGTCCTACTATAGCTTCTCCATGCTGTCCTACTATAGCTACTCCATGCTGTCCTACTATAGCTACTCCATGCTGTCCTGTCCTACTATAGCTACTCCATGCTGTCCTACTATAGCTACAACATGCTGTCCTACTATAGCTACTCCATGCTGTCCTACTATAGCTACTCCATGCTGTCCTGCTATAGCTACTCCATGCTGTCCTGCTATAGCTACTCCATGCTGTCCTACTATAGCTACTCCATGCTCTCCTATTATAGCTACTCCATGCTGTCCTACTATAGCTATTCCATGCTGTCCTACTATAGCTACTCCATGCTGTCCTGTCCTACTATAGCTACTCCATCCTGTCCTACTATAGCTACTCCATGCTGTCCTACTATAGCTACTCCATGCTGTCCTACTATTGCTACTCCATTCTGTCCTACTATAGCTACTCCATGCTGTCCTGTCCTACGATAGCTACTCCACACTGTCCTACTATAGTTACTCCATGCTGTCCTACTATAGCTACTCCATGCTGTCCTACTATAGCTACTCCATGCTGTCCTGCTATAGCTACTCCATGCTGTCCTGTCCTACTATAGCTACTCCTTGCTGTCCTACTATAGCTAATCCATGCTGTCCTGCTATAGCTACTCCATGCTGTGCTACTATAGCTACTCCATGCTGTCCTACTATAGCTACTCCATGCTGTCCTATTATAGCTACTCCATGCTGTCCTACTATAACTACTCCATGCTGTCCTATTATATCTACTCCATGCTGTCCTACTATAGCTACTCCATGCTGTCCTGTCCTACTATAGCTACTCCATGCTGTCCTACTATAGCTCCAACATGCTGACCTACTATACCTACTCCATGCTCTTCTACTGTAGCTACTCCACACTGTCCTACTATAGCTACTCCACGCTGTCCTACTATAGCTACTCCATGCTGTCCTGTCCTACTATAGCTACTCCATGCTGTCCTGCTATAGCTACTCCATGCTGTCCTGTCCTACTATAGCTACTTCACACTGTCCTACTATAGCTACTCCACGCTGTCCTACTATAGCTACTCCATGCTGTCCTGTCCTACTATAGCTACTCCATGCTGTCCTACTATAGCTACTCCATGCTGTCCTGTCCTACTATAGCTACTCCATGCTGTCCTACTATAGCTACTCCATGCTGTCCTGCTATAGCTACTCCATGCTGTCCTACTATAGCTACTCCATGCTGTCCTACTATAGCTACTCCATGCTGTCCTACTATAGCTACTCCATGCTGTCCTACTATAGCTACTCCATGCTGTCCTACTATAGCTACTCCATGCTGTCCTACTATTGCTACTCCATGCTGTCCTACTATAACTACTCCATGCTGTCCTGTCCTACTATAGCTACTCCACACTGTCCTACTATAGCTACTCCATGCTGTCCTGTCCTACTATAGCTACTCCATGTTGTCCTACTATAGCTACTCCATGCTGTCCTACTATAGCTACTCCATGTTCTCCTACTATTGCTACTCCATGCTGTCATGTCCTGCTATAGCTACTATTTGCTGTCCTACTATAGCTACTCCATGCCCTCCTGTCCTACTATAGCTACTCCATGCTGTCCTAATATAGCTACTTCATGCTGTCCTACTATAGCTACTCCATGCTCTCCTACTATAGCTACTCCATGCTGTCCTACTATAGCTACTCCATGCTGTCCTGTCCTACTATAGCTACTCCATGCTGTCCTACTGTAGCTACTCCATGCTGTCCTGCTATAGCTACTCCATGCTGTCCTACTATAGCTACTCCATGCTGTCCTACTGTAGCTACTCCATGCTGTCCTGCTATAGCTACTCCATGCTGTCCTACTATAGCTACTCCATGCTGTCCTACTATAGCTACTCCATGCTGTCCTACTATAGCTACTCCATGCTCTCCTACTATAGCTACTCCATGCTGTCCTACTATAGCTACTCCATGCTGTCCTACTATAGCTACTCCATGCTGTCCTACTATAGCTACTCCATGCTGTTCTACTATAGCTACTCCATGCTGTCCTGTCCTACTATAGCTACTGCATGCTGTCCGACTAGAGCTACTCCATGCTGTCCTACTATAGCTACTCCATGCTGTCCTGCTATAGCTACTCCATGCTGTCCTACTATAGCTTCTCCATGCTGTCCTACTATAGCTACACCATGCTGTCCTACTATAGCTACTCCATGCTGTCCTGTCCTACTATAGCTACTCCATGCTGTCCTACTAAAGCTACAACATGCTGTCCTACTATAGCTACTCCATGCTGTCCTACTATAGCTACTCCATGCTGTACTGCTATAGCTACTCCATGCTGTCCTGTACTACTATAGCTACTGCATGCTGTCCTACAATAGCTACTCCATGCTGTCCTACTATAGCTACTCCATGCTTTCCTACTATAGCTTCTCCATGCTGTCCTACTATAGCTACTCCATGCTGTCCTACTATAGCTACTCCATGCTGTCCTGTCCTACTATAGCTACTCCATGCTGTCCTACTATAGCTACTCCATGCTGTCCTACTATAGCTACTCCATGCTGTCCTACTATAGCTACAACATGCTGTCCTACTATAGCTACTCCATGCTGTCCTACTATAGCTACTCCATGCTGTCCTGCTATAGCTACTCCATGCTGTCCTGCTATAGCTACTCCATGCTGTCCTACTATAGCTACTCCATGCTCTCCTATTATAGCTACTCCATGCTGTCCTACTATAGCTACTCCATGCTGTCCTACTATAGCTACAACATGCTGTCCTACTATAGCTATTCCATGCTGTCCTACTATAGCTACTCCATGCTGTCCTGTCCTACTATAGCTACTCCATCCTGTCCTACTATAGCTACTCCATGCTGTCCTACTATAGCTACTCCATGCTGTCCTACTATAGCTACAACATGCTGTCCTACTATAGCTATTCCATGCTGTCCTACTATAGCTACTCCATGCTGTCCTGTCCTACTATAGCTACTCCATCCTGTCCTACTATAGCTACTCCATGTTGTCCTACTATAGCTACTCCATGCTGTCCTGTCCTACGATAGCTACTCCACACTGTCCTACTATAGTTACTCCATGCTGTCCTACTATAGCTACTCCATGCTGTCCTACTATAGCTACTCCATGCTGTCCTGCTATAGCTACTCCATGCTGTCCTGTCCTACTATAGCTACTCCTTGCTGTCCTACTATAGCTAATCCATGCTGTCCTACTATAGCTACTCCATGCTGTCCTACTATAGCTAATCCATGCTGTCCTACTATAGCTACTCCATGCTGTGCTACTATAGCTACTCCATGCTGTCCTACTATAGCTACTCCATGCTCTCCTATTATAGCTACTCCATGCTGTCCTACTATAACTACTCCATGCTGTCCTATTATATCTACTCCATGCTGTCCTACTATAGCTACTCCATGCTGTCCTGTCCTACTATAGCTACTCCATGCTGTCCTACTATAGCTCCAACATGCTGACCTACTATACCTACTCCATGCTCTTCTACTGTAGCTACTCCACACTGTCCTACTATAGCTACTCCACGCTGTCCTACTATAGCTACTCCATGCTGTCCTACTATAGCTACTCCATGCTCTCCTACTATAGCTACTCCATGCTGTCCTACTATAGCTACTCCATGCTGTCCTACTATAGCTACTCCATGCTGTTCTACTATAGCTACTCCATGCTGTCCTGTCCTACTATAGCTACTGCATGCTGTCCGACTAGAGCTACTCCATGCTGTCCTACTATAGCTACTCCATGCTGTCCTGCTATAGCTACTCCATGCTGTCCTACTATAGCTACTCCATGCTGTCCTACTATAGCTACTCCATGCTGTCCTACTATAGCTACTCCATGCTGTCCTACTATAGCTTCTCCATGCTGTCCTACTATAGCTACACCATGCTGTCCAACTATAGCTACTCCATGCTGTCCTGTCCTACTATAGCTACTCCATGCTGTCCTACTAAAGCTACAACATGCTGTCCTACTATAGCTACTCCATGCTGTCCTACTATAGCTACTCCATGCTGTCCTGCTATAGCTACTCCATGCTGTCCTGCTATAGCTACTCCATGCTGTCCTACTATAGCTACTCCATGCTGTCCTACTATAGCTACTCCATGCTGTCCTACTATAGCTACTCCATGCTGTCCTACTATAGCTACTCCATGCTGTCCTACTATAGCTACTCCATGCTGTCCTGCTATAGCTACTCCATGCTGTCCTACTATAGCTACTCCATGCTGTCCTACTATAGCTACTCCATGCTGTCCTACTATAGCTACTCCATGCTGTTCTACTATAGCTACTCCATGCTGTCCTGTACTACTATAGCTACTGCATGCTGTCCTACAATAGCTACTCCATGCTGTCCTACTATAGCTACTCCATGCTGTCCTACTATAGCTACTCCATGCTGTCCTACTATAGCTACTCCATGCTGTTCTACTATAGCTACTCCATGCTGTCCTGTACTACTATAGCTACTGCATGCTGTCCTACTATAGCTACTCCATGCTGTCCTACTATAGCTACTCCATTCTGTCCTGCTATAGCTACTCCATGCTTTCCTACTATAGCTACTCCATGCTGTCCTACTATAGCTACTCCATGCTGTCCTGTCCTACTATAGCTACTCCATGCTGTCCTACTATAGCTACAACATGCTGTCCTACTATAGCTACTCCATGCTGTCCTACTATAGCTACTCCATGCTGTCCTACTATAGCTACTCCATGCTGTCCTACTATAGCTACTCCATGCTGTCCTGTCCTACTATAGCTACTCCATGCTGTCCTACTATAGCTACAACATGCTGTCCTACTATAGCTACTCCATGCTGTCCTACTATAGCTACTCCATGCTGTCCTACTATAGCTACTCCATGCTGTCCTGTCCTACTATAGCTACTCCATGCTGTCCTGCTATAGCTACTCCATGCTGTCCTACTATAGCTACTCCATGCTCTCCTATTATAGCTACTCCATGCTGTCCTACTATAGCTATTCCATGCTGTCCTACTATAGCTACTCCATGCTGTCCTGTCCTACTATAGCTACTCCATCCTGTCCTACTATAGCTACTCCATGCTGTCCTACTATAGCTACTCCATGCTGTCCTACTATTGCTACTCCATTCTGTCCTACTATAGCTACTCCATGCTGTCCTGTCCTACGATAGCTACTCCACACTGTCCTACTATAGTTACTCCATGCTGTCCTACTATAGCTACTCCATGCTGTCCTACTATAGCTACTCCATGCTGTCCTGCTATAGCTACTCCATGCTGTCCTGTCCTACTATAGCTACTCCATGCTGTCCTACTATAGCTACTCCATGCTGTCCTGCTATAGCTACTCCATGCTGTCCTACTATAGCTACTCCATGCTGTCCTACTATAGCTACTCCATGCTGTCCTACTATAGCTACTCCATGCTGTCCTATTATATCTACTCCATGCTGTCCTACTATAGCTACTCCATGCTGTCCTGTCCTACTATAGCTACTCCATGCTGTCCTACTATAGCTCCAACATGCTGACCTACTATACCTACTCCATGCTCTTCTACTGTAGCTACTCCACACTGTCCTACTATAGCTACTCCACGCTGTCCTACTATAGCTACTCCATGCTGTCCTGTCCTACTATAGCTACTCCATGCTGTCCTGCTATAGCTACTCCATGCTGTCCTGTCCTACTATAGCTACTTCACACTGTCCTACTATAGCTACTCCACGCTGTCCTACTATAGCTACTCCATGCTGTCCTGTCCTACTATAGCTACTCCATGCTGTCCTACTATAGCTACTCCATGCTGTCCTGTCCTACTATAGCTACTCCATGCTGTCCTACTATAGCTACTCCATGCTGTCCTGCTATAGCTACTCCATGCTGTCCTACTATAGCTACTCCATGCTGTCCTACTATAGCTACTCCATGCTGTCCTACTATAGCTACTCCATGCTGTCCTACTATAGCTACTCCATGCTGTCCTACTATAGCTACTCCATGCTGTCCTACTATTGCTACTCCATGCTGTCCTACTATAACTACTCCATGCTGTCCTGTCCTACTATAGCTACTCCACACTGTCCTACTATAGCTACTCCATGCTGTCCTGTCCTACTATAGCTACTCCATGTTGTCCTACTATAGCTACTCCATGCTGTCCTACTATAGCTACTCCATGTTCTCCTACTATTGCTACTCCATGCTGTCATGTCCTGCTATAGCTACTATTTGCTGTCCTACTATAGCTACTCCATGCCCTCCTGTCCTACTATAGCTACTCCATGCTGTCCTAATATAGCTACTTCATGCTGTCCTACTATAGCTACTCCATGCTCTCCTACTATAGCTACTCCATGCTGTCCTACTATAGCTACTCCATGCTGTCCTGTCCTACTATAGCTACTCCATGCTGTCCTACTATAGCTACTCCATGCTGTCCTGCTATAGCTACTCCATGCTGTCCTACTATAGCTACTCCATGCTGTCCTACTATAGCTACTCCATGCTGTCCTACTATAGCTACTCCATGCTCTCCTACTATAGCTACTCCATGCTGTCCTACTATAGCTACTCCATGCTGTCCTACTATAGCTACTCCATGCTGTTCTACTATAGCTACTCCATGCTGTCCTGTCCTACTATAGCTACTGCATGCTGTCCGACTAGAGCTACTCCATGCTGTCCTACACTAGCTACTCCATGCTGTCCTACTATAGCTACTCCATGCTGTCCTGCTATAGCTATTCCATGCTGTCCTACTATAGCTTCTCCATGCTGTCCTACTATAGCTACACCATGCTGTCCTACTATAGCTACTCCATGCTGTCCTGTCCTACTATAGCTACTCCATGCTGTCCTACTAAAGCTACAACATGCTGTCCTACTATAGCTACTCCATGCTGTCCTACTATAGCTACTCCATGCTGTCCTGCTATAGCTACTCCATGCTGTCCTGCTATAGCTACTCCATGCTGTCCTACTATAGCTACTCCATGCTCTCCTATTATAGCTACTCCATGCTGTCCTACTATAGCTAATTCCATGCTGTCCTACTATAGCTACTCCATGCTGTCCTGTCCTACTATAGCTACTCCATCCTGTCCTACTATAGCTACTCCATGCTGTCCTACTATAGCTACTCCATGCTGTCCTACTATAGCTACTCCATGCTGTCCTACTATAGCTACTCCATGTTCTCCTACTATTGCTACTCCATGCTGTCATGTCCTGCTATAGCTACTATTTGCTGTCCTATTATAGCTACTCCATGCCCTCCTGTCCTACTATAGCTACTCCATGCTGTCCTACTATAGCTAATTCATGCTGTCCTACTATAGCTACTCCATGCTCTCCTACTATAGCTACTCCATGCTGTCCTACTATAGCTACTCCATGCTGTCCTGTCCTACTATAGCTACTCAATGCTGTCCTACTATAGCTACTCCATGCTGTCCTGCTATAGCTACTCCATGCTGTCCTACTATAGCTACTCCATGCTGTCCTACTATAGCTACTCCATGCTGTCCTACTATAGCTACTCCATGCTGTCCTACTATAGCTACTCCATGCTGTCCTACTATAGCTACTCCATGCTGTCCTGTCCTACTATAGCTACTCCACACTGTCCTACTATATATACTCCCTGCTGTCCTGTCCTACTATAGCTACTCCATGTTGTCCTACTATAGCTACTCCATGCTGTCCTGTCCTACTATAGCTACTCCATGCTGTCCTACTATAGCTACTCCATGCTGTCCTACTATAGCTACTCCATGCTTTCCTACTATAGCTACTCCATGCTGTCCTACTATAGCTACTCCATGCTGTTCTACTATAGCTACTCCATGCTGTCCTGTCCTACTATAGCTACTGCATGCTGTCCGACTAGAGCTACTCCATGCTGTCCTACTATAGCTACTCCATGCTGTCCTGCTATAGCTACTCCATGCTGTCCTACTATAGCTTCTCCATGCTGTCCTACTATAGCTACACCATGCTGTCCTACTATAGCTACTCCATGCTGTCCTGTCCTACTATAGCTACTCCATGCTGTCCTACTATAGCTACAACATGCTGTCCTACTATAGCTACTCCATGCTGTCCTACTATAGCTACTCCATGCTCTCCTATTATAGCTACTCCATGCTGTCCTACTATAGCTAATTCCATGCTGTCCTACTATAGCTACTCCATGCTGTCCTGTCCTACTATAGCTACTCCATCCTGTCCTACTATAGCTACTCCATGCTGTCCTACTATAGCTACTCCATGCTGTCCTACTATTGCTACTCCATGCTGTCCTGTCCTACGATAGCTACTCCACACTGTCCTACTATAGCTACTCCATGCTGTCCTACACTAGCTACTCCATGCTGTCCTACTATAGCTACTCCATGCTGTCCTACTATAGCTACTCCATGCTGTCCTACTATAGCTACTCCATGCTCTCCTACTATAGCTACTCTATGCTGTCCTGTCCTACAATAGCTACTCCATGCTGTCCTACTATAGCTACAACATGCTGTCCTACTATAGGTACTCCATGCTGTTCTACTATAGCTACACCATGCTGTCCTGTCCTACTATAGCTACTCCATGCTGTCCTACTATTGCTACTCCATGCTGTCCTGTCCTACGATAGCTACTCCACACTGTCCTACTATAGCTACTCCATGCTGTCCTACACTAGCTACTCAATGCTGTCCTACTATAGCTACTCCATGCTGTCCTACTATAGCTACTCCATGCTGTCCTACTATAGCTACTCCATGCTCTCCTACTATAGCTACTCTATGCTGTCCTGTCCTACAATAGCTACTCCATGCTGTCCTACTATAGCTACAACATGCTGTCCTACTATAGCTACAACTGCTGTCCTACTATAGCTACTCCATGCTGTCCTACTATAGCTACTCCATGCTCTCCTATTATAGCTACTCCATGCTGTCCTACTATAGCTAATTCCATGCTGTCCTACTATAGCTACTCCATGCTGTCCTGTCCTACTATAGATACTCCATCCTGTCCTACTATAGCTACTCCATGCTGTCCTACTATAGCTACTCCATGCTGTCCTACTATTGCTACTCCATGCTGTCCTGTCCTACGATAGCTACTCCACACTGTCCTACTATAGCTACTCCATGCTGTCCTACACTAGCTACTCCATGCTGTCCTACTATAGCTACTCCATGCTGTCCTACTATAGCTACTCCATGCTGTCCTACTATAGCTACTCCATGCTCTCCTACTATAGCTACTCTATGCTGTCCTGTCCTACAATAGCTACTCCATGCTGTCCTACTATAGCTACAACATGCTGTCCTACTATAGCTACTCCATGCTGTTCTACTATAGCTACACCATGCTGTCCTGTCCTACTATAGCTACTCCATGCTGTCCTACTATAGCTACTCCATGCTGTTCTACTACTTACTCCATGCCGTCCTGTCCTACTATAGCTACTCCTTGCTGTCCTACTACAGCTAATCCATGCTGTCCTGCTATAGATACTCCATGCTGTCCTACTATAGCTACTCCATGCTGTCCTACTATAGCTACTCCATGCTGTCCTGCTATAGCTACTCCATGCTGTCCTACTATAGCTACTCCATGCTGTCCTACTATAGCTACTCCATGCTGTCCTACTATAGCTACTCCATGCTGTCCTACTATAGCTACTCCATGCTGTCCTACTATAGCTACTCCATGCTGTCCTACTATTGCTACTCCATGCTGTCCTACTATAACTACTCCATGCTGTCCTGTCCTACTATAGCTACTCCACACTGTCCTACTATAGCTACTCCATGCTGTCCTGTCCTACTATAGCTACTCCATGTTGTCCTACTATAGCTACTCCATGCTGTCCTACTATAGCTACTCCATGTTCTCCTACTATTGCTACTCCATGCTGTCATGTCCTGCTATAGCTACTATTTGCTGTCCTACTATAGCTACTCCATGCCCTCCTGTCCTACTATAGCTACTCCATGCTGTCCTAATATAGCTACTTCATGCTGTCCTACTATAGCTACTCCATGCTCTCCTACTATAGCTACTCCATGCTGTCCTACTATAGCTACTCCATGCTGTCCTGTCCTACTATAGCTACTCCATGCTGTCCTACTATAGCTACTCCATGCTGTCCTGCTATAGCTACTCCATGCTGTCCTACTATAGCTACTCCATGCTGTCCTACTATAGCTACTCCATGCTGTCCTACTATAGCTACTCCATGCTCTCCTACTATAGCTACTCCATGCTGTCCTACTATAGCTACTCCATGCTGTCCTACTATAGCTACTCCATGCTGTTCTACTATAGCTACTCCATGCTGTCCTGTCCTACTATAGCTACTGCATGCTGTCCGACTAGAGCTACTCCATGCTGTCCTACTATAGCTACTCCATGCTGTCCTGCTATAGCTACTCCATGCTGTCCTACTATAGCTTCTCCATGCTGTCCTACTATAGCTACACCATGCTGTCCTACTATAGCTACTCCATGCTGTCCTGTCCTACTATAGCTACTCCATGCTGTCCTACTAAAGCTACAACATGCTGTCCTACTATAGCTACTCCATGCTGTCCTACTATAGCTACTCCATGCTGTCCTGCTATAGCTACTCCATGCTGTCCTGCTATAGCTACTCCATGCTGTCCTACTATAGCTACTCCATGCTCTCCTATTATAGCTACTCCATGCTGTCCTACTATAGCTAATTCCATGCTGTCCTACTATAGCTACTCCATGCTGTCCTGTCCTACTATAGCTACTCCATCCTGTCCTACTATAGCTACTCCATGCTGTCCTACTATAGCTACTCCATGCTGTCCTACTATAGCTACTCCATGTTCTCCTACTATTGCTACTCCATGCTGTCATGTCCTGCTATAGCTACTATTTGCTGTCCTACTATAGCTACTCCATGCCCTCCTGTCCTACTATAGCTACTCCATGCTGTCCTACTATAGCTACTTCATGCTGTCCTACTATAGCTACTCCATGCTCTCCTACTATAGCTACTCCATGCTGTCCTACTATAGCTACTCCATGCTGTCCTGTCCTACTATAGCTACTCAATGCTGTCCTACTATAGCTACTCCATGCTGTCCTGCTATAGCTACTCCATGCTGTCCTACTATAGCTACTCCATGCTGTCCTACTATAGCTACTCCATGCTGTCCTACTATAGCTACTCCATGCTGTCCTACTATAGCTACTCCATGCTGTCCTACTATAGCTACTCCATGCTGTCCTGTCCTACTATAGCTACTCCACACTGTCCTACTATATATACTCCATGCTGTCCTGTCCTACTATAGCTACTCCATGTTGTCCTACTATAGCTACTCCATGCTGTCCTGTCCTACTATAGCTACTCCATGCTGTCCTACTATAGCTACTCCATGCTGTCCTACTATAGCTACTCCATGCTTTCCTACTATAGCTACTCCATGCTGTCCTACTATAGCTACTCCATGCTGTTCTACTATAGCTACTCCATGCTGTCCTGTCCTACTATAGCTACTGCATGCTGTCCGACTAGAGCTACTCCATGCTGTCCTACTATAGCTACTCCATGCTGTCCTGCTATAGCTACTCCATGCTGTCCTACTATAGCTTCTCCATGCTGTCCTACTATAGCTACACCATGCTGTCCTACTATAGCTACTCCATGCTGTCCTGTCCTACTATAGCTACTCCATGCTGTCCTACTATAGCTACAACATGCTGTCCTACTATAGCTACTCCATGCTGTCCTACTATAGCTACTCCATGCTCTCCTATTATAGCTACTCCATGCTGTCCTACTATAGCTAATTCCATGCTGTCCTACTATAGCTACTCCATGCTGTCCTGTCCTACTATAGCTACTCCATCCTGTCCTACTATAGCTACTCCATGCTGTCCTACTATAGCTACTCCATGCTGTCCTACTATTGCTACTCCATGCTGTCCTGTCCTACGATAGCTACTCCACACTGTCCTACTATAGCTACTCCATGCTGTCCTACACTAGCTACTCCATGCTGTCCTACTATAGCTACTCCATGCTGTCCTACTATAGCTACTCCATGCTGTCCTACTATAGCTACTCCATGCTCTCCTACTATAGCTACTCTATGCTGTCCTGTCCTACAATAGCTACTCCATGCTGTCCTACTATAGCTACAACATGCTGTCCTACTATAGCTACAACTGCTGTCCTACTATAGCTACTCCATGCTGTCCTACTATAGCTACTCCATGCTCTCCTATTATAGCTACTCCATGCTGTCCTACTATAGCTAATTCCATGCTGTCCTACTATAGCTACTCCATGCTGTCCTGTCCTACTATAGCTACTCCATCCTGTCCTACTATAGCTACTCCATGCTGTCCTACTATAGCTACTCCATGCTGTCCTACTATTGCTACTCCATGCTGTCCTGTCCTACGATAGCTACTCCACACTGTCCTACTATAGCTACTCCATGCTGTCCTACACTAGCTACTCCATGCTGTCCTACTATAGCTACTCCATGCTGTCCTACTATAGCTACTCCATGCTGTCCTACTATAGCTACTCCATGCTCTCCTACTATAGCTACTCTATGCTGTCCTGTCCTACAATAGCTACTCCATGCTGTCCTACTATAGCTACAACATGCTGTCCTACTATAGCTACTCCATGCTGTTCTACTATAGCTACACCATGCTGTCCTCTCCTACTATAGCTACTCCATGCTGTCCTACTATAGCTACTCCATGCTGTTCTACTACTTACTCCATGCCGTCCTGTCCTACTATAGCTACTCCTTGCTGTCCTACTACAGCTAATCCATGCTGTCCTGCTATAGATACTCCATGCTGTCCTACTATAGCTACTCCATGCTGTCCTACTATAGCTACTCCATGCTGTCCTGCTATAGCTACTCCATGCTGTCCTACTATAGCTACTCCATGCTGTCCTACTATAGCTACTCCATGCTGTCCTACTATAGCTACTCCATGCTGTCCTACTATAGCTACTCCATGCTGTCCTACTATAGCTACTCCATGCTGTCCTACTATTGCTACTCCATGCTGTCCTACTATAACTACTCCATGCTGTCCTGTCCTACTATAGCTACTCCACACTGTCCTACTATAGCTACTCCATGCTGTCCTGTCCTACTATAGCTACTCCATGTTGTCCTACTATAGCTACTCCATGCTGTCCTACTATAGCTACTCCATGTTCTCCTACTATTGCTACTCCATGCTGTCATGTCCTGCTATAGCTACTATTTGCTGTCCTACTATAGCTACTCCATGCCCTCCTGTCCTACTATAGCTACTCCATGCTGTCCTAATATAGCTACTTCATGCTGTCCTACTATAGCTACTCCATGCTCTCCTACTATAGCTACTCCATGCTGTCCTACTATAGCTACTCCATGCTGTCCTGTCCTACTATAGCTACTCCATGCTGTCCTACTATAGCTACTCCATGCTGTCCTGCTATAGCTACTCCATGCTGTCCTACTATAGCTACTCCATGCTGTCCTACTATAGCTACTCCATGCTCTCCTACTATAGCTACTCTATGCTGTCCTGTCCTACAATAGCTACTCCATGCTGTCCTACTATAGCTACAACATGCTGTCCTACTATAGCTACAACTGCTGTCCTACTATAGCTACTCCATGCTGTCCTACTATAGCTACTCCATGCTCTCCTATTATAGCTACTCCATGCTGTCCTACTATAGCTAATTCCATGCTGTCCTACTATAGCTACTCCATGCTGTCCTGTCCTACTATAGATACTCCATCCTGTCCTACTATAGCTACTCCATGCTGTCCTACTATAGCTACTCCATGCTGTCCTACTATTGCTACTCCATGCTGTCCTGTCCTACGATAGCTACTCCACACTGTCCTACTATAGCTACTCCATGCTGTCCTACACTAGCTACTCCATGCTGTCCTACTATAGCTACTCCATGCTGTCCTACTATAGCTACTCCATGCTGTCCTACTATAGCTACTCCATGCTCTCCTACTATAGCTACTCTATGCTGTCCTGTCCTACAATAGCTACTCCATGCTGTCCTACTATAGCTACAACATGCTGTCCTACTATAGCTACTCCATGCTGTTCTACTATAGCTACACCATGCTGTCCTGTCCTACTATAGCTACTCCATGCTGTCCTACTATAGCTACTCCATGCTGTTCTACTACTTACTCCATGCCGTCCTGTCCTACTATAGCTACTCCTTGCTGTCCTACTACAGCTAATCCATGCTGTCCTGCTATAGATACTCCATGCTGTCCTACTATAGCTACTCCATGCTGTCCTACTATAGCTACTCCATGCTGTCCTGCTATAGCTACTCCATGCTGTCCTACTATAGCTACTCCATGCTGTCCTACTATAGCTACTCCATGCTGTCCTACTATAGCTACTCCATGCTGTCCTACTATAGCTACTCCATGCTGTCCTACTATAGCTACTCCATGCTGTCCTACTATTGCTACTCCATGCTGTCCTACTATAACTACTCCATGCTGTCCTGTCCTACTATAGCTACTCCACACTGTCCTACTATAGCTACTCCATGCTGTCCTGTCCTACTATAGCTACTCCATGTTGTCCTACTATAGCTACTCCATGCTGTCCTACTATAGCTACTCCATGTTCTCCTACTATTGCTACTCCATGCTGTCATGTCCTGCTATAGCTACTATTTGCTGTCCTACTATAGCTACTCCATGCCCTCCTGTCCTACTATAGCTACTCCATGCTGTCCTAATATAGCTACTTCATGCTGTCCTACTATAGCTACTCCATGCTCTCCTACTATAGCTACTCCATGCTGTCCTACTATAGCTACTCCATGCTGTCCTGTCCTACTATAGCTACTCCATGCTGTCCTACTATAGCTACTCCATGCTGTCCTGCTATAGCTACTCCATGCTGTCCTACTATAGCTACTCCATGCTGTCCTACTATAGCTACTCCATGCTGTCCTACTATAGCTACTCCATGCTCTCCTACTATAGCTACTCCATGCTGTCCTACTATAGCTACTCCATGCTGTCCTACTATAGCTACTCCATGCTGTTCTACTATAGCTACTCCATGCTGTCCTGTCCTACTATAGCTACTGCATGCTGTCCGACTAGAGCTACTCCATGCTGTCCTACTATAGCTACTCCATGCTGTCCTGCTATAGCTACTCCATGCTGTCCTACTATAGCTTCTCCATGCTGTCCTACTATAGCTACACCATGCTGTCCTACTATAGCTACTCCATGCTGTCCTGTCCTACTATAGCTACTCCATGCTGTCCCTAGCTCAACAGCGCCTACAGCACCCATGCTGTCCCTGCCCCAGCGCCGCTATAGCTACTCCATGCTGTCCGCTAGCTACTCCAGCGCCCTAGCTCCATGCTCTCCTATTATAGCTACTCCATGCTGTCCTACTATAGCTAATTCCATGCTGTCCTACTATAGCTACTCCATGCTGTCCTGTCCTACTATAGCTACTCCATCCTGTCCTACTATAGCTACTCCATGCTGTCCTACTATAGCTACTCCATGCTGTCCTACTATAGCTACTCCATGTTCTCCTACTATTGCTACTCCATGCTGTCATGTCCTGCTATAGCTACTATTTGCTGTCCTACTATAGCTACTCCATGCCCTCCTGTCCTACTATAGCTACTCCATGCTGTCCTACTATAGCTACTTCATGCTGTCCTACTATAGCTACTCCATGCTCTCCTACTATAGCTACTCCATGCTGTCCTACTATAGCTACTCCATGCTGTCCTGTCCTACTATAGCTACTCAATGCTGTCCTACTATAGCTACTCCATGCTGTCCTGCTATAGCTACTCCATGCTGTCCTACTATAGCTACTCCATGCTGTCCTACTATAGCTACTCCATGCTGTCCTACTATAGCTACTCCATGCTGTCCTACTATAGCTACTCCATGCTGTCCTACTATAGCTACTCCATGCTGTCCTGTCCTACTATAGCTACTCCACACTGTCCTACTATATATACTCCATGCTGTCCTGTCCTACTATAGCTACTCCATGTTGTCCTACTATAGCTACTCCATGCTGTCCTGTCCTACTATAGCTACTCCATGCTGTCCTACTATAGCTACTCCATGCTGTCCTACTATAGCTACTCCATGCTTTCCTACTATAGCTACTCCATGCTGTCCTACTATAGCTACTCCATGCTGTTCTACTATAGCTACTCCATGCTGTCCTGTCCTACTATAGCTACTGCATGCTGTCCGACTAGAGCTACTCCATGCTGTCCTACTATAGCTACTCCATGCTGTCCTGCTATAGCTACTCCATGCTGTCCTACTATAGCTTCTCCATGCTGTCCTACTATAGCTACACCATGCTGTCCTACTATAGCTACTCCATGCTGTCCTGTCCTACTATAGCTACTCCATGCTGTCCTACTATAGCTACAACATGCTGTCCTACTATAGCTACTCCATGCTGTCCTACTATAGCTACTCCATGCTCTCCTATTATAGCTACTCCATGCTGTCCTACTATAGCTAATTCCATGCTGTCCTACTATAGCTACTCCATGCTGTCCTGTCCTACTATAGCTACTCCATCCTGTCCTACTATAGCTACTCCATGCTGTCCTACTATAGCTACTCCATGCTGTCCTACTATTGCTACTCCATGCTGTCCTGTCCTACGATAGCTACTCCACACTGTCCTACTATAGCTACTCCATGCTGTCCTACACTAGCTACTCCATGCTGTCCTACTATAGCTACTCCATGCTGTCCTACTATAGCTACTCCATGCTGTCCTACTATAGCTACTCCATGCTCTCCTACTATAGCTACTCTATGCTGTCCTGTCCTACAATAGCTACTCCATGCTGTCCTACTATAGCTACAACATGCTGTCCTACTATAGCTACAACTGCTGTCCTACTATAGCTACTCCATGCTGTCCTACTATAGCTACTCCATGCTCTCCTATTATAGCTACTCCATGCTGTCCTACTATAGCTAATTCCATGCTGTCCTACTATAGCTACTCCATGCTGTCCTGTCCTACTATAGCTACTCCATCCTGTCCTACTATAGCTACTCCATGCTGTCCTACTATAGCTACTCCATGCTGTCCTACTATTGCTACTCCATGCTGTCCTGTCCTACGATAGCTACTCCACACTGTCCTACTATAGCTACTCCATGCTGTCCTACACTAGCTACTCCATGCTGTCCTACTATAGCTACTCCATGCTGTCCTACTATAGCTACTCCATGCTGTCCTACTATAGCTACTCCATGCTCTCCTACTATAGCTACTCTATGCTGTCCTGTCCTACAATAGCTACTCCATGCTGTCCTACTATAGCTACAACATGCTGTCCTACTATAGCTACTCCATGCTGTTCTACTATAGCTACACCATGCTGTCCTCTCCTACTATAGCTACTCCATGCTGTCCTACTATAGCTACTCCATGCTGTTCTACTACTTACTCCATGCCGTCCTGTCCTACTATAGCTACTCCTTGCTGTCCTACTACAGCTAATCCATGCTGTCCTGCTATAGATACTCCATGCTGTCCTACTATAGCTACTCCATGCTGTCCTACTATAGCTACTCCATGCTGTCCTGCTATAGCTACTCCATGCTGTCCTACTATAGCTACTCCATGCTGTCCTACTATAGCTACTCCATGCTGTCCTACTATAGCTACTCCATGCTGTCCTACTATAGCTACTCCATGCTGTCCTACTATAGCTACTCCATGCTGTCCTACTATTGCTACTCCATGCTGTCCTACTATAACTACTCCATGCTGTCCTGTCCTACTATAGCTACTCCACACTGTCCTACTATAGCTACTCCATGCTGTCCTGTCCTACTATAGCTACTCCATGTTGTCCTACTATAGCTACTCCATGCTGTCCTACTATAGCTACTCCATGTTCTCCTACTATTGCTACTCCATGCTGTCATGTCCTGCTATAGCTACTATTTGCTGTCCTACTATAGCTACTCCATGCCCTCCTGTCCTACTATAGCTACTCCATGCTGTCCTAATATAGCTACTTCATGCTGTCCTACTATAGCTACTCCATGCTCTCCTACTATAGCTACTCCATGCTGTCCTACTATAGCTACTCCATGCTGTCCTGTCCTACTATAGCTACTCCATGCTGTCCTACTATAGCTACTCCATGCTGTCCTGCTATAGCTACTCCATGCTGTCCTACTATAGCTACTCCATGCTGTCCTACTATAGCTACTCCATGCTGTCCTACTATAGCTACTCCATGCTCTCCTACTATAGCTACTCCATGCTGTCCTACTATAGCTACTCCATGCTGTCCTACTATAGCTACTCCATGCTGTTCTACTATAGCTACTCCATGCTGTCCTGTCCTACTATAGCTACTGCATGCTGTCCGACTAGAGCTACTCCATGCTGTCCTACTATAGCTACTCCATGCTGTCCTGCTATAGCTACTCCATGCTGTCCTACTATAGCTTCTCCATGCTGTCCTACTATAGCTACACCATGCTGTCCTACTATAGCTACTCCATGCTGTCCTGTCCTACTATAGCTACTCCATGCTGTCCTACTAAAGCTACAACATGCTGTCCTACTATAGCTACTCCATGCTGTCCTACTATAGCTACTCCATGCTGTCCTGCTATAGCTACTCCATGCTGTCCTGCTATAGCTACTCCATGCTGTCCTACTATAGCTACTCCATGCTCTCCTATTATAGCTACTCCATGCTGTCCTACTATAGCTAATTCCATGCTGTCCTACTATAGCTACTCCATGCTGTCCTGTCCTACTATAGCTACTCCATCCTGTCCTACTATAGCTACTCCATGCTGTCCTACTATAGCTACTCCATGCTGTCCTACTATAGCTACTCCATGTTCTCCTACTATTGCTACTCCATGCTGTCATGTCCTGCTATAGCTACTATTTGCTGTCCTACTATAGCTACTCCATGCTCTCCTGTCCTACTATAGCTACTCCATGCTGTCCTACTATAGCTACTTCATGCTGTCCTACTATAGCTACTCCATGCTCTCCTACTATAGCTACTCCATGCTGTCCTACTATAGCTACTCCATGCTGTCCTGTCCTACTATAGCTACTCAATGCTGTCCTACTATAGCTACTCCATGCTGTCCTGCTATAGCTACTCCATGCTGTCCTACTATAGCTACTCCATGCTGTCCTACTATAGCTACTCCATGCTGTCCTACTATAGCTACTCCATGCTGTCCTACTATAGCTACTCCATGCTGTCCTACTATAGCTACTCCATGCTGTCCTGTCCTACTAAAGCTACTCCACACTGTCCTACTATATATACTCCATGCTGTCCTGTCCTACTATAGCTACTCCATGTTGTCCTACTATAGCTACTCCATGCTGTCCTGTCCTACTATAGCTACTCCATGCTGTCCTACTATAGCTACTCCATGCTGTCCTACTATAGCTACTCCATGCTTTCCTACTATAGCTACTCCATGCTGTCCTACTATAGCTACTCCATGCTGTCCTACTATAGCTACAACATGCTGTCCTACTATAGGTACTCCATGCTGTTCTACTATAGCTACACCATGCTGTCCTGTCCTACTATAGCTACTCCATGCTGTCCTACTATTGCTACTCCATGCTGTCCTGTCCTACGATAGCTACTCCACACTGTCCTACTATAGCTACTCCATGCTGTCCTACACTAGCTACTCAATGCTGTCCTACTATAGCTACTCCATGCTGTCCTACTATAGCTACTCCATGCTGTCCTACTATAGCTACTCCATGCTCTCCTACTATAGCTACTCTATGCTGTCCTGTCCTACAATAGCTACTCCATGCTGTCCTACTATAGCTACAACATGCTGTCCTACTATAGCTACAACTGCTGTCCTACTATAGCTACTCCATGCTGTCCTACTATAGCTACTCCATGCTCTCCTATTATAGCTACTCCATGCTGTCCTACTATAGCTAATTCCATGCTGTCCTACTATAGCTACTCCATGCTGTCCTGTCCTACTATAGCTACTCCATCCTGTCCTACTATAGCTACTCCATGCTGTCCTACTATAGCTACTCCATGCTGTCCTACTATTGCTACTCCATGCTGTCCTGTCCTACGATAGCTACTCCACACTGTCCTACTATAGCTACTCCATGCTGTCCTACACTAGCTACTCCATGCTGTCCTACTATAGCTACTCCATGCTGTCCTACTATAGCTACTCCATGCTGTCCTACTATAGCTACTCCATGCTCTCCTACTATAGCTACTCTATGCTGTCCTGTCCTACAATAGCTACTCCATGCTGTCCTACTATAGCTACAACATGCTGTCCTACTATAGCTACTCCATGCTGTTCTACTATAGCTACACCATGCTGTCCTGTCCTACTATAGCTACTCCATGCTGTCCTACTATAGCTACTCCATGCTGTTCTACTACTTACTCCATGCCGTCCTGTCCTACTATAGCTACTCCTTGCTGTCCTACTACAGCTAATCCATGCTGTCCTGCTATAGATACTCCATGCTGTCCTACTATAGCTACTCCATGCTGTCCTACTATAGCTACTCCATGCTGTCCTACTATAGCTACTCCATGCTGTCCTGTCCTACTATAGCTACTCCATGCTGTCCTACTATAGCTACAACATGCTGTCCTACTATAGCTACTCCATGCTGTCCTACTATAGCTACTCCATGCTGTCCTACTATAGCTACTCCATGCTGTCCTGTCCTACTATAGCTACTCTATGCTGTCCTACTATAGCTACTCCATGCCCTCCTGTCCTACTATAGCTTCTCCATGCTGTCCTACTATAGCTACTCCATGCTGTCCTACTATAGCTACTCCATGCTCTCCTACTATAGCTACTCCATGCTGTCCTACTATAGCTACTCCATGCTGTCCTGTCCTACTATAGCTACTCCATGCTGTCCTACTATAGCTACTCCATGCTGTCCTGCTATAGCTACTCCATGCTGTCCTACTATAGCTACTCCATGCTGTCCTACTATAGCTACTCCATGCTGTCCTACTATAGCTAATCTATGCTGTCCTACTATAGCTACTCCATGCTGTCCTACTATAGCTACTCCATGCTGTCCTACTATTGCTACTCCATGCTGTCCTACTATAGCTACTCCATGCTGTCCTGTCCTACTATAGCTACTCCACACTGTCCTACTATAGCTACTCCATGCTGTCCTGTCCTACTATAGCTACTCCATGTTGTCCTACTATAGCTACTCCATGCTGTCCTGTCCTACTATAGCTACTCCATGCTGTCCTACTATAGCTACTCCATGCTGTCCTACTATAGTTACTCCATGCTGTCCTACTATAGCTACTCCATGCTGTCCTACTATAGCTACTCCATGCTGTTCTACTATAGCTACTCCATGCTGTCCTGTCCTACTATAGCTACTGCATGCTGTCCTACAATAGCTACTCCATGCTGTCCTACTATAGCTACTCCATTCTGTCCTGCTATAGCTACTCCATGCTGTCCTGTCCTACTATAGCTTCTCCATGCTGTCCTACTATAGCTACTCCATGCTGTCCTACTATAGCTACTCCATGCTGTCCTGTCCTACTATAGCTACTCCATGCTGTCCTACTATAGCTACAACATGCTGTCCTACTATAGCTACTCCATGCTGTCCTACTATAGCTACTCCATGCTGTCCTGCTATAGCTACTACATGCTGTCCTACTATAGCTACTCCATGCTCTCCTATTATAGCTACTCCATGGTGTCCTACTATAGCTATTCCATGCTGTCCTACTATAGCTACTCCATGCTGTCCTGTCCTACTATAGCTACTCCATCCTGTCCTACTATAGCTACTCCATGCTGTCCTACTATAGCTACTCCATGCTGTCCTACTATTGCTACTCCATGCTGTCCTACTATAGCTACTCCATGCTGTCCTGTCCTACGATAGCTACTCCACACTGTCCTACTATAGCTACTCCATGCTGCTGCCTACTATAGCTACTCCATGCTGTCCTGCTATAGCTACTCCATGCTGTGCCTGCCCCTGCGGCTACTATAGCTACTCCATGCTGTCCTACTATAGCTACTCCATGCTGTCCTATTATAGCTACTCCATGCTGTTCTACTATAGCTACTCCATGCTGTCCTATTATATCTACTCCATGCTGTCCTACTATAGCTACTCCATGCTGTCCTGTCCTACTATAGCTACTCCATGCTGTCCTACTATAGCTACAACATGCTGTCCTACTATAGCTACTCCATGCTGTCCTACTATAGCTACTTCATGCTGTCCTGTCCTACTATAGCTACTCCATGCTCTTCTACTGTAGCTACTCCACACTGTCCTACTATAGCCTCCCACCCTCCACCCACCCTGCCCTCCTCACCCCTATAGCTACTCCATGCTGTCCTGTCCTACTATAGCTACTCCACACTGTCCTACTATAGCTACTCCACGCTGTCCTACTATAGCTACTCCATGCTGTCCTGTCCTACTATAGCTACTCCATGCTGTCCTACTATAGCTACTCCATGCTGTCCTGTCCTACTATAGCTACTCCATGCTGTCCTACTATAGCTACTCAATGCTGTCCTGCTATAGCTACTCCATGCTGTCCTACTATAGCTACTCCATGCTGTCCTACTATAGCTACTCCATGCTGTCCTACTATAGCTACTCCATGCTGTCCTACTATAGCTACTCCATGCTGTCCTACTATAGCTACTCCATGTTGTCCTACTATTGCTACTCCATGCTGTCCTACTATAGCTACTCCATGCTGTCCTGTCCTACTATAGCTACTCCACACTGTCCTACTATAGCTACTCCATGCTGTCCTGTCTTACTATAGCTACTCCATGTTGTCCTACTATAGCTACTCCATGCTGTCCTACTATAGCTACTCCATGTTCTCCTACTATTGCTACTCCATGCTGTCATGTCCTGCTATAGCTACTATTTGCTGTCCTACTATAGCTACTCCATGTACTCCTGTCCTACTATAGCTACTCCATGCTGTCCTACTATAGCTACTTCATGCTGTCCTACTATAGCTACTCCATGCTCTCCTACTATAGCTACTCCATGCTGTCCTACTATAGCTACTCCATGCTGTCCTGTCCTACTATAGCTACTCCATGCTGTCCTACTATAGCTACTCCATGCTGTCCTGCTATAGCTACTCCATGCTGTCCTACTATAGCTACTCCATGCTGTCCTACTATAGCTACTCCATGCTGTCCTACTATAGCTACTCCATGCTGTCCTACTATAGCTACTCCATGCTGTCCTGTCCTACTATAGCTACTCCACACTGTCCTACTATAGCTACTCCATGCTGTCCTGTCCTACTATAGCTACTCCATGCTGTCCTGCTATAGCTACTCCATGCTGTCCTACTATAGCGTCTCCATGCTGTCCTACTATAGCTACTCCATGCTGTCCTACTATAGCTACTCCATGCTGTCCTGTCCTACTATAGCTACTCCATGCTGTCCTACTATAGCTACAACATGCTGTCCTACTATAGCTACTCCATGCTCTCCTATTATAGCTACTCCATGCTGTCCTACTATAGCTAATTCCATACTGTCCTACTATAGCTACTCCATGCTGTCCTGTCCTACTATAGCTACTCCATCCTGTCCTACTATAGCTACTCCATGCTGTCCTACTATAGCTACTCCATGCTGTCCTACTATTGCTACTCCATGCTGTCCTGTCCTACGATAGCTACTCCACACTGTCCTACTATAGCTACTCCATGCTGTCCTACACTAGCTACTCCATGCTGTCCTACTATAGCTACTCCATGCTGTCCTACTATAGCTACTCCATGCTGTCCTACTATAGCTACTCCATGCTCTCCTACTATAGCTACTCTATGCTGTCCTTTCCTACAATAGCTACTCCATGCTGTCCTACTATAGCTACAACATGCTGTCCTACTATAGCTACTCCATGCTGTTCTACTATAGCTACACCATGCTGTCCTGTCCTACTATAGCTACTCCATGCTGTCCTACTATTGCTACTCCATGCTGTCCTGTCCTACGATAGCTACTCCACACTGTCCTACTATAGCTACTCCATGCTGTCCTACACTAGCTACTCAATGCTGTCCTACTATAGCTACTCCATGCTGTCCTACTATAGCTACTCCATGCTGTCCTACTATAGCTACTCCATGCTGTCCTACTATAGCTACTCCATGCTCTCCTACTATAGCTACTCTATGCTGTCCTGTCCTACAATAGCTACTCCATGCTGTCCTACTATAGCTACAACATGCTGTCCTACTATAGCTAAAACTGCTGTCCTACTATAGCTACTCCATGCTGTCCTACTATAGCTACTCCATGCTCTCCTATTATAGCTACTCCATGCTGTCCTACTATAGCTAATTCCATGCTGTCCTACTATAGCTACTCCATGCTGTCCTGTCCTACTATAGCTACTCCATCCTGTCCTACTATAGCTACTCCATGCTGTCCTACTATAGCTACTCCATGCTGTCCTACTATTGCTACTCCATGCTGTCCTGTCCTACGATAGCTACTCCACACTGTCCTACTATAGCTACTCCATGCTGTCCTACACTAGCTACTCCATGCTGTCCTACTATAGCTACTCCATGCTGTCCTACTATAGCTACTCCATGCTGTCCTACTATAGCTACTCCATGCTCTCCTACTATAGCTACTCTATGCTGTCCTGTCCTACAATAGCTACTCCATGCTGTCCTACTATAGCTACAACATGCTGTCCTACTATAGCTACTCCATGCTGTTCTACTATAGCTACACCATGCTGTCCTGTCCTACTATAGCTACTCCATGCTGTCCTACTATAGCTACTCCATGCTGTTCTACTACTTACTCCATGCTGTCCTGTCCTACTATAGCTACTCCTTGCTGTCCTACTATAGCTACTCCATGCTGTCCTACTATAGCTACTCCATGCTGTCCTACTATAGCTACTCCATGCTGTCCTACTATAGCTACTCCATGCTGTCCTGTCCTACTATAGCTACTCCTTGCTGTCCTACTATAGCTACTCCATGCTGTCCTACTATAGCTACTCCATGCTGTCCTACTATAGCTACTCCTTGCTGTCCTACTATAGCTACTCCATGCTGTCCTACTATAGCTACTCCATGCTGTCCTACTATAGCTAATCCATGCTTTCCTGCTATAGCTACTCCATGCTGTCCTACTATAGCTACTCCATGCTGTCCTACTATAGCTACTCCATGCTGTCCTGCTATAGCTACTCCATGCTGTCCTGTCCTACTATAGCTACTCCATGCTGTCCTACTATAGCTACAACATGCTGTCCTACTATAGCTACTCCATGCTGTCCTACTATAGCTACTCCATGCTGTCCTGTCCTACTATAGCTACTCTATGCTGTCCTACTATAGCTACTCCATGCCCTCCTGTCCTACTATAGCTTCTCCATGCTGTCCTACTATAGCTACTCCATGCTGTCCTACTATAGCTACTCCATACTCTCCTACTATAGCTACTCCATGCTGTCCTACTATAGCTACTCCATGCTGTCCTGTCCTACTATAGCTACTCCATGCTGTCCTACTATAGCTACTCCATGCTGTCCTGCTATAGCTACTCCATGCTGTCCTACTATAGCTACTCCATGCTGTCCTACTATAGCTACTCCATGCTGTCCTACTATAGCTAATCTATGCTGTCCTACTATAGCTACTCCATGCTGTCCTACTATAGCTACTCCATGCTGTCCTACTATTGCTACTCCATGCTGTCCTACTATAGCTACTCCATGCTGTCCTGTCCTACTATAGCTACTCCACACTGTCCTACTATAGCTACTCCATGCTGTCCTGTCCTACTATAGCTACTCCATGTTGTCCTACTATAGCTACTCCATGCTGTCCTGTCCTACTATAGCTACTCCATGCTGTCCTACTATAGCTACTCCATGCTGTCCTACTATAGTTACTCCATGCTGTCCTGTCCTACTATAGCTACTCCATGCTGTCCTACTATAGCTACTCCATGCTGTTCTACTACTTACTCCATGCTGTCCTGTCCTACTATAGCTACTCCTTGCTGTCCTACTACAGCTAATCCATGCTTTCCTGCTATAGCTACTCCATGCTGTCCTACTATAGCTACTCCATGCTGTCCTACTATAGCTACTCCATGCTGTCCTACTATAGCTACTCCATGCTGTCCTACTATAGCTACAACATGCTGTCCTACTATAGCTAAAACTGCTGTCCTACTATAGCTACTCCATGCTGTCCTACTATAGCTACTCCATGCTCTCCTATTATAGCTACTCCATGCTGTCCTACTATAGCTAATTCCATGCTGTCCTACTATAGCTACTCCATGCTGTCCTGTCCTACTATAGCTACTCCATCCTGTCCTACTATAGCTACTCCATGCTGTCCTACTATAGCTACTCCATGCTGTCCTACTATTGCTACTCCATGCTGTCCTGTCCTACGATAGCTACTCCACACTGTCCTACTATAGCTACTCCATGCTGTCCTACACTAGCTACTCCATGCTGTCCTACTATAGCTACTCCATGCTGTCCTACTATAGCTACTCCATGCTGTCCTACTATAGCTACTCCATGCTCTCCTACTATAGCTACTCTATGCTGTCCTGTCCTACAATAGCTACTCCATGCTGTCCTACTATAGCTACAACATGCTGTCCTACTATAGCTACTCCATGCTGTTCTACTATAGCTACACCATGCTGTCCTGTCCTACTATAGCTACTCCATGCTGTCCTACTATAGCTACTCCATGCTGTTCTACTACTTACTCCATGCTGTCCTGTCCTACTATAGCTACTCCTTGCTGTCCTACTATAGCTACAACATGCTGTCCTACTATAGCTACTCCATGCTGTCCTACTATAGCTACTCCATGCTGTCCTACTATAGCTACTCTATGCTGTCCTACTATAGCTACTCCATGCCCTCCTGTCCTACTATAGCTTCTCCATGCTGTCCTACTATAGCTACTCCATGCTGTCCTACTATAGCTACTCCATACTCTCCTACTATAGCTACTCCATGCTGTCCTACTATAGCTACTCCATGCTGTCCTGTCCTACTATAGCTACTCCATGCTGTCCTACTATAGCTACTCCATGCTGTCCTGCTATAGCTACTCCATGCTGTCCTACTATAGCTACTCCATGCTGTCCTACTATAGCTACTCCATGCTGTCCTACTATAGCTAATCTATGCTGTCCTACTATAGCTACTCCATGCTGTCCTACTATAGCTACTCCATGCTGTCCTACTATTGCTACTCCATGCTGTCCTACTATAGCTACTCCATGCTGTCCTGTCCTACTATAGCTACTCCACACTGTCCTACTATAGCTACTCCATGCTGTCCTGTCCTACTATAGCTACTCCATGTTGTCCTACTATAGCTACTCCATGCTGTCCTGTCCTACTATAGCTACTCCATGCTGTCCTACTATAGCTACTCCATGCTGTCCTACTATAGTTACTCCATGCTGTCCTACTATAGCTACTCCATGCTGTCCTACTATAGCTACTCCATGCTGTTCTACTATAGCTACTCCATGCTGTCCTGTCCTACTATAGCTACTGCATGCTGTCCTACAATAGCTACTCCATGCTGTCCTACTATAGCTACTCCATTCTGTCCTGCTATAGCTACTCCATGCTGTCCTGTCCTACTATAGCTTCTCCAAGCTGTCCTACTATAGCTACTCCATGCTGTCCTACTATAGCTACTCCATGCTGTCCTGTCCTACTATAGCTACTCCATGCTGTCCTACTATAGCTACAACATGCTGTCCTACTATAGCTACTCCATGCTGTCCTACTATAGCTACTCCATGCTGTCCTGCTATAGCTACTACATGCTGTCCTACTATAGCTACTCCATGCTCTCCTATTATAGCTACTCCATGGTGTCCTACTATAGCTATTCCATGCTGTCCTACTATAGCTACTCCATGCTGTCCTGTCCTACTATAGCTACTCCATCCTGTCCTACTATAGCTACTCCATGCTGTCCTACTATAGCTACTCCATGCTGTCCTACTATTGCTACTCCATGCTGTCCTACTATAGCTACTCCATGCTGTCCTGTCCTACGATAGCTACTCCACACTGTCCTACTATAGCTACTCCATGCTGTCCTACTATAGCTACTCCATGCTGTCCTGCTATAGCTACTCCATGCTGTCCTTTCCTACTATAGCTACTCCTTGCTGTCCTACTATAGCTACTCCATGCTGTGCTACTATAGCTACTCCATGCTGTCCTACTATAGCTACTCCATGCTGTCCTATTATAGCTACTCCATGCTGTTCTACTATAGCTACTCCATGCTGTCCTATTATATCTACTCCATGCTGTCCTACTATAGCTACTCCATGCTGTCCTGTCCTACTATAGCTACTCCATGCTGTCCTACTATAGCTACACCATGCTGTCCTACTATAGCTACTCCATGCTGTCCTACTATAGCTACTCCATGCTGTCCTACTATAGCTACTCCATGCTGTTCTACTATAGCTACTCCATGCTGTCCTGTCCTACTATAGCTACTGCATGCTGTCCTACAATAGCTACTCCATGCTGTCCTACTATAGCTACTCCATTCTGTCCTGCTATAGCTACTCCATGCTGTCCTGTCCTACTATAGCTTCTCCAAGCTGTCCTACTATAGCTACTCCATGCTGTCCTACTATAGCTACTCCATGCTGTCCTGTCCTACTATAGCTACTCCATGCTGTCCTACTATAGCTACAACATGCTGTCCTACTATAGCTACTCCATGCTGTCCTACTATAGCTACTCCATGCTGTCCTGCTATAGCTACTACATGCTGTCCTACTATAGCTACTCCATGCTCTCCTATTATAGCTACTCCATGGTGTCCTACTATAGCTATTCCATGCTGTCCTACTATAGCTACTCCATGCTGTCCTGTCCTACTATAGCTACTCCATCCTGTCCTACTATAGCTACTCCATGCTGTCCTACTATAGCTACTCCATGCTGTCCTACTATTGCTACTCCATGCTGTCCTACTATAGCTACTCCATGCTGTCCTGTCCTACGATAGCTACTCCACACTGTCCTACTATAGCTACTCCATGCTGTCCTACTATAGCTACTCCATGCTGTCCTGCTATAGCTACTCCATGCTGTCCTTTCCTACTATAGCTACTCCTTGCTGTCCTACTATAGCTACTCCATGCTGTCCTATTATATCTACTCCATGCTGTCCTACTATAGCTACTCCATGCTGTCCTGTCCTACTATAGCTACTCCATGCTGTGCTACTATAGCTACTCCATGCTGTCCTACTATAGCTACTCCATGCTGTCCTATTATAGCTACTCCATGCTGTTCTACTATAGCTACTCCATGCTGTCCTATTATATCTACTCCATGCTGTCCTACTATAGCTACTCCATGCTGTCCTGTCCTACTATAGCTACTCCATGCTGTCCTACTATAGCTACAACATGCTGTCCTACTATAGCTACTCCATGCTGTCCTACTATAGCTACTTCATGCTGTCCTGTCCTACTATAGCTACTCCATGCTCTTCTACTGTAGCTACTCCACACTGTCCTACTATAGCTACTCCACGCTGTCCTACTATAGCTACTCCATGCTGTCCTGTCCTACTATAGCTACTCAATGCTGTCCTGCTATAGCTACTCCATGCTGTCCTGTCCTACTATAGCTACTCCACACTGTCCTACTATAGCTACTCCACACTGTCCTACTATAGCTACTCCATGCTGTCCTGTCCTACTATAGCTACTCCATGCTGTCCTACTATAGCTACTCCATGCTGTCCTGTCCTACTATAGCTACTCCATGCTGTCCTACTATAGCTACTCAATGCTGTCCTGCTATAGCTACTCCATGCTGTCCTACTATAGCTACTCCATGCTGTCCTACTATAGCTACTCCATGCTGTCCTACTATAGCTACTCCATGCTGTCCTACTATAGCTACTCCATGCTGTCCTACTATAGCTACTCCATGCTGTCCTACTATTGCTACTCCATGCTGTCCTACTATAGCTACTCCATGCTGTCCTGTCCTACTATAGCTACTCCACACTGTCCTACTATAGCTACTCCATGCTGTCCTGTCCTACTATAGCTACTCCATGTTGTCCTACTATAGCTACTCCATGCTGTCCTACTATAGCTACTCCATGTTCTCCTACTATTGCTACTCCATGCTGTCATGTCCTGCTATAGCTACTATTTGCTGTCCTACTATAGCTACTCCATGTACTCCTGTCCTACTATAGCTACTCCATGCTGTCCTACTATAGCTACTTCATGCTGTCCTACTATAGCTACTCCATGCTGTCCTACTATAGCGTCTCCATGCTGTCCTACTATAGCTACTCCATGCTGTCCTACTATAGCTACTCCATGCTGTCCTGTCCTACTATAGCTACTCCATGCTGTCCTACTATAGCTACAACATGCTGTCCTACTATAGCTACTCCATGCTCTCCTATTATAGCTACTCCATGCTGTCCTACTATAGCTAATTCCATGCTGTCCTACTATAGCTACTCCATGCTGTCCTGTCCTACTATAGCTACTCCATCCTGTCCTACTATAGCTACTCCATGCTGTCCTACTATAGCTACTCCATGCTGTCCTACTATTGCTACTCCATGCTGTCCTGTCCTACGATAGCTACTCCACACTGTCCTACTATAGCTACTCCATGCTGTCCTACACTAGCTACTCCATGCTGTCCTACTATAGCTACTCCATGCTGTCCTACTATAGCTACTCCATGCTGTCCTACTATAGCTACTCCATGCTCTCCTACTATAGCTACTCTATGCTGTCCTGTCCTACAATAGCTACTCCATGCTGTCCTACTATAGCTACAACATGCTGTCCTACTATAGCTACTCCATGCTGTTCTACTATAGCTACACCATGCTGTCCTGTCCTACTATAGCTACTCCATGCTGTCCTACTATTGCTACTCCATGCTGTCCTGTCCTACGATAGCTACTCCACACTGTCCTACTATAGCTACTCCATGCTGTCCTACACTAGCTACTCAATGCTGTCCTACTATAGCTACTCCATGCTGTCCTACTATAGCTACTCCATGCTGTCCTACTATAGCTACTCCATGCTCTCCTACTATAGCTACTCTATGCTGTCCTGTCCTACAATAGCTACTCCATGCTGTCCTACTATAGCTACAACATGCTGTCCTACTATAGCTACAACTGCTGTCCTACTATAGCTACTCCATGCTGTCCTACTATAGCTACTCCATGCTCTCCTATTATAGCTACTCCATGCTGTCCTACTATAGCTAATTCCATGCTGTCCTACTATAGCTACTCCATGCTGTCCTGTCCTACTATAGCTACTCCATCCTGTCCTACTATAGCTACTCCATGCTGTCCTACTATAGCTACTCCATGCTGTCCTACTATTGCTACTCCATGCTGTCCTGTCCTACGATAGCTACTCCACACTGTCCTACTATAGCTACTCCATGCTGTCCTACACTAGCTACTCCATGCTGTCCTACTATAGCTACTCCATGCTGTCCTACTATAGCTACTCCATGCTTTCCTACTATAGCTACTCCATGCTCTCCTACTATAGCTACTCTATGCTGTCCTGTCCTACAATAGCTACTCCATGCTGTCCTACTATAGCTACAACATGCTGTCCTACTATAGCTACTCCATGCTGTTCTACTATAGCTACACCATGCTGTCCTGTCCTACTATAGCTACTCCATGCTGTCCTACTATAGCTACTCCATGCTGTTCTACTACTTACTCCATGCTGTCCTGTCCTACTATAGCTACTCCTTGCTGTCCTACTACAGCTAATCCATGCTGTCCTGCTATAGCTACTCTATGCTGTCCTACTATAGCTACTCCATGCTGTCCTACTATAGCTACTCCATGCTGTCCTACTATAGCTACTCCATGCTGTCCTACTATAGCTACTCCATGCTGTCCTGTCCTACTATAGCTACTCCATGCTGTCCTACTATAGCTACAACATGCTGTCCTGCTATAGCTACTCCATGCTGTCCTTTCCTACTATAGCTACTCCTTGCTGTCCTACTATAGCTAATCCATGCTGTCCTATTATAGCTACTCCATGCTGTTCTACTATAGCTACTCCATGCTGTCCTATTATATCTACTCCATGCTGTCCTACTATAGCTACTCCATGCTGTCCTGTCCTACTATAGCTACTCCATGCTGTGCTACTATAGCTACTCCATGCTGTCCTACTATAGCTACTCCATGCTGTCCTATTATAGCTACTCCATGCTGTTCTACTATAGCTACTCCATGCTGTCCTATTATATCTACTCCATGCTGTCCTACTATAGCTACTCCATGCTGTCCTGTCCTACTATAGCTACTCCATGCTGTCCTACTATAGCTACAACATGCTGTCCTACTATAGCTACTCCATGCTGTCCTACTATAGCTACTTCATGCTGTCCTGTCCTACTATAGCTACTCCATGCTCTTCTACTGTAGCTACTCCACACTGTCCTACTATAGCTACTCCACGCTGTCCTACTATAGCTACTCCATGCTGTCCTGTCCTACTATAGCTACTCAATGCTGTCCTGCTATAGCTACTCCATGCTGTCCTGTCCTACTATAGCTACTCCACACTGTCCTACTATAGCTACTCCACACTGTCCTACTATAGCTACTCCATGCTGTCCTGTCCTACTATAGCTACTCCATGCTGTCCTACTATAGCTACTCCATGCTGTCCTGTCCTACTATAGCTACTCCATGCTGTCCTACTATAGCTACTCAATGCTTTCCTGCTATAGCTACTCCATGCTGTCCTACTATAGCTACTCCATGCTGTCCTACTATAGCTACTCCATGCTGTCCTACTATAGCTACTCCATGCTGTCCTACTATAGCTACTCCATGCTGTCCTACTATAGCTACTCCATGCTGTCCTACTATTGCTACTCCATGCTGTCCTACTATAGCTACTCCATGCTGTCCTGTCCTACTATAGCTACTCCACACTGTCCTACTATAGCTACTCCATGCTGTCCTGTCCTACTATAGCTACTCCATGTTGTCCTACTATAGCTACTCCATGCTGTCCTACTATAGCTACTCCATGTTCTCCTACTATTGCTACTCCATGCTGTCATGTCCTGCTATAGCTACTATTTGCTGTCCTACTATAGCTACTCCATGTACTCCTGTCCTACTATAGCTACTCCATGCTGTCCTACTATAGCTACTTCATGCTGTCCTACTATAGCTACTCCATGCTGTCCTACTATAGCGTCTCCATGCTGTCCTACTATAGCTACTCCATGCTGTCCTACTATAGCTACTCCATGCTGTCCTGTCCTACTATAGCTACTCCATGCTGTCCTACTATAGCTACAACATGCTGTCCTACTATAGCTACTCCATGCTCTCCTATTATAGCTACTCCATGCTGTCCTACTATAGCTAATTCCATGCTGTCCTACTATAGCTACTCCATGCTGTCCTGTCCTACTATAGCTACTCCATCCTGTCCTACTATAGCTACTCCATGCTGTCCTACTATAGCTACTCCATGCTGTCCTACTATTGCTACTCCATGCTGTCCTGTCCTACGATAGCTACTCCACACTGTCCTACTATAGCTACTCCATGCTGTCCTACACTAGCTACTCCATGCTGTCCTACTATAGCTACTCCATGCTGTCCTACTATAGCTACTCCATGCTGTCCTACTATAGCTACTCCATGCTCTCCTACTATAGCTACTCTATGCTGTCCTGTCCTACAATAGCTACTCCATGCTGTCCTACTATAGCTACAACATGCTGTCCTACTATAGCTACTCCATGCTGTTCTACTATAGCTACACCATGCTGTCCTGTCCTACTATAGCTACTCCATGCTGTCCTACTATTGCTACTCCATGCTGTCCTGTCCTACGATAGCTACTCCACACTGTCCTACTATAGCTACTCCATGCTGTCCTACACTAGCTACTCAATGCTGTCCTACTATAGCTACTCCATGCTGTCCTACTATAGCTACTCCATGCTGTCCTACTATAGCTACTCCATGCTCTCCTACTATAGCTACTCTATGCTGTCCTGTCCTACAATAGCTACTCCATGCTGTCCTACTATAGCTACAACATGCTGTCCTACTATAGCTACAACTGCTGTCCTACTATAGCTACTCCATGCTGTCCTACTATAGCTACTCCATGCTCTCCTATTATAGCTACTCCATGCTGTCCTACTATAGCTAATTCCATGCTGTCCTACTATAGCTACTCCATGCTGTCCTGTCCTACTATAGCTACTCCATCCTGTCCTACTATAGCTACTCCATGCTGTCCTACTATAGCTACTCCATGCTGTCCTACTATTGCTACTCCATGCTGTCCTGTCCTACGATAGCTACTCCACACTGTCCTACTATAGCTACTCCATGCTGTCCTACACTAGCTACTCCATGCTGTCCTACTATAGCTACTCCATGCTGTCCTACTATAGCTACTCCATGCTTTCCTACTATAGCTACTCCATGCTCTCCTACTATAGCTACTCTATGCTGTCCTGTCCTACAATAGCTACTCCATGCTGTCCTACTATAGCTACAACATGCTGTCCTACTATAGCTACTCCATGCTGTTCTACTATAGCTACACCATGCTGTCCTGTCCTACTATAGCTACTCCATGCTGTCCTACTATAGCTACTCCATGCTGTTCTACTACTTACTCCATGCTGTCCTGTCCTACTATAGCTACTCCTTGCTGTCCTACTACAGCTAATCCATGCTGTCCTGCTATAGCTACTCTATGCTGTCCTACTATAGCTACTCCATGCTGTCCTACTATAGCTACTCCATGCTGTCCTACTATAGCTACTCCATGCTGTCCTACTATAGCTACTCCATGCTGTCCTGTCCTACTATAGCTACTCCATGCTGTCCTACTATAGCTACAACATGCTGTCCTACTATAGCTACTCCATGCTGTCCTACTATAGCTACTCCATGCTGTCCTGTCCTACTATAGCTACTCCATGCCCTCCTGTCCTACTATAGCTTCTCCATGCTGTCCTACTATAGCTACTCCATGCTGTCCTACTATAGCTACTCCATGCTCTCCTACTATAGCTACTCCATGCTGTCCTACTATAGCTACTCCATGCTGTCCTGTCCTACTATAGCTACTCCATGCTGTCCTACTATAGCTACTCCATGCTGTCCTGCTATAGCTACTCCATGCTGTCCTACTATAGCTACTCCATGCTGTCCTACTATAGCTACTCCATGCTGTCCTACTATAGCTAATCTATGCTGTCCTACTATAGCTACTCCATGCTGTCCTACTATAGCTACTCCATGCTGTCCTACTATTGCTACTCCATGCTGTCCTACTATAGCTACTCCATGCTGTCCTGTCCTACTATAGCTACTCCACACTGTCCTACTATAGCTACTCCATGCTGTCCTGTCCTACTATAGCTACTCCATGTTGTCCTACTATAGCTACTCCATGCTGTCCTGTCCTACTATAGCTACTCCATGCTGTCCTACTATAGCTACTCCATGCTGTCCTACTATAGTTACTCCATGCTGTCCTACTATAGCTACTCCATGCTGTCCTACTATAGCTACTCCATGCTGTTCTACTATAGCTACTCCATGCTGTCCTGTCCTACTATAGCTACTGCATGCTGTCCTACAATAGCTACTCCATGCTGTCCTACTATAGCTACTCCATTCTGTCCTGCTATAGCTACTCCATGCTGTCCTGTCCTACTATAGCTTCTCCATGCTGTCCTACTATAGCTACTCCATGCTGTCCTACTATAGCTACTCCATGCTGTCCTGTCCTACTATAGCTACTCCATGCTGTCCTACTATAGCTACAACATGCTGTCCTACTATAGCTACTCCATGCTGTCCTACTATAGCTACTCCATGCTGTCCTGCTATAGCTACTACATGCTGTCCTACTATAGCTACTCCATGCTCTCCTATTATAGCTACTCCATGGTGTCCTACTATAGCTATTCCATGCTGTCCTACTATAGCTACTCCATGCTGTCCTGTCCTACTATAGCTACTCCATCCTGTCCTACTATAGCTACTCCATGCTGTCCTACTATAGCTACTCCATGCTGTCCTACTATTGCTACTCCATGCTGTCCTACTATAGCTACTCCATGCTGTCCTGTCCTACGATAGCTACTCCACACTGTCCTACTATAGCTACTCCATGCTGTCCTACTATAGCTACTCCATGCTGTCCTGCTATAGCTACTCCATGCTGTCCTGTCCTACGATAGCTACTCCACACTTTCCTACTATAGCTACTCCTTGCTGTCCTACTATAGCTACTCCATGCTCTCCTATTATAGCTACTCCATGGTGTCCTACTATAGCTATTCCATGCTGTTCTACTATAGCTACTCCTTGCTGTCCTACTATAGCTACTCCATGCTGTCCTACTATAGCTACTCCATGCTGTCCTACTATAGCTACTCCATGCTGTCCTATTATAGCTACTCCATGCTGTCCTGTCCTACTATAGCTACTCCATGCTGTCCTACTATAGCTACTCCATGCTGTTCTACTATAGCTACTCCATGCTGTCCTATTATATCTACTCCATGCTGTCCTACTATAGCTACTCCATGCTGTCCTGTCCTACTATAGCTACTCCATGCTGTCCTACTATAGCTACAACATGCTGTCCCTAGCTACTCCAGCGCCCTAGCTCCATGCTGTCCTGTCCTACTATAGCTACTCCATGCTGTCCTACTATAGCTACTCAATGCTGTCCTGCTATAGCTACTCCATGCTGTCCTACTATAGCTACTCCATGCTGTCCTACTATAGCTACTCCACGCTGTCCTACTATAGCTACTCCACGCTGTCCTACTATAGCTACTCCATGCTGTCCTGTCCTACTATAGCTACTCCATGCTGTCCTACTATAGCTACTCCATGCTGTCCTGTCCTACTATAGCTACTCCATGCTGTCCTACTATAGCTACTCACATGCTGTCCTGCTATAGCTACTCCATGCTGTCCTACTATAGCTACTCCATGCTGTCCTACTATAGCTACTCCATGCTGTCCTACTATAGCTACTCCATGCTGTCCTACTATAGCTTCTCCATGCTGTCCTACTATAGCTACTCCATGCTGTCCTACTATAGCTACTCCATGCTGTCCTGTCCTACTATAGCTACTCCATGCTGTCCTACTATAGCTACAACATGCTGTCCTACTATAGCTACTCCATGCTGTCCTACTATAGCTACTCCATGCTGTCCTGCTATAGCTACTACATGCTGTCCTACTATAGCTACTCCATGCTCTCCTATTATAGCTACTCCATGGTGTCCTACTATAGCTATTCCATGCTGTCCTACTATAGCTACTCCATGCTGTCCTGTCCTACTATAGCTACTCCATCCTGTCCTACTATAGCTACTCCATGCTGTCCTACTATAGCTACTCCATGCTGTCCTACTATTGCTACTCCATGCTGTCCTACTATAGCTACTCCATGCTGTCCTGTCCTACGATAGCTACTCCACACTGTCCTACTATAGCTACTCCATGCTGTCCTACTATAGCTACTCCATGCTGTCCTTTCCTACTATAGCTACTCCATGCTGTCCTGCTATAGCTACTCCATGCTGTGCTACTATAGCTACTCCATGCTGTCCTACTATAGCTACTCCATGCTGTCCTATTATAGCTACTCCATGCTGTCCTGTCCTACTATAGCTACTCCATGCTGTCCTACTATAGCTACTCCATGCTGTTCTACTATAGCTACTCCATGCTGTCCTATTATATCTACTCCATGCTGTCCTACTATAGCTACTCCATGCTGTCCTGTCCTACTATAGCTACTCCATGCTGTCCTACTATAGCTACAACATGCTGTCCTACTATAGCTACTCCATGCTGTCCTACTATAGCTACTTCATGCTGTCCTGTCCTACTATAGCTACTCCATGCTCTTCTACTGTAGCTACTCCACACTGTCCTACTATAGCTACTCCACGCTGTCCTACTATAGCTACTCCATGCTGTCCTGTCCTACTATAGCTACTCAATGCTGTCCTGCTATAGCTACTCCATGCTGTCCTGTCCTACTATAGCTACTCCACACTGTCCTACTATAGCTACTCCACGCTGTCCTACTATAGCTACTCCATGCTGTCCTGTCCTACTATAGCTACTCCATGCTGTCCTACTATAGCTACTCCATGCTGTCCTGTCCTACTATAGCTACTCCATGCTGTCCTACTATAGCTACTCAATGCTGTCCTGCTATAGCTACTCCATGCTGTCCTACTATAGCTACTCCATGCTGTCCTACTATAGCTACTCCATGCTGTCCTACTATAGCTACTCCATGCTGTCCTACTATAGCTACTCCATGCTGTCCTACTATAGCTACTCCATGCTGTCCTACTATTGCTACTCCATGCTGTCCTACTATAGCTACTCCATGCTGTCCTGTCCTACTATAGCTACTCCACACTGTCCTACTATAGCTACTCCATGCTGTCCTGTCCTACTATAGCTACTCCATGTTGTCCTACTATAGCTACTCCATGCTGTCCTACTATAGCTACTCCATGTTCTCCTACTATTGCTACTCTATGCTGTCATGTCCTGCTATAGCTACTATTTGCTGTCCTACTATAGCTACTCCATGTACTCCTGTCCTACTATAGCTACTCCATGCTGTCCTACTATAGCTACTTCATGCTGTCCTACTATAGCTACTCCATGCTCTCCTACTATAGCTACTCCATGCTGTCCTACTATAGCTACTCCATGCTGTCCTGTCCTACTATAGCTACTCCATGCTGTCCTACTATAGCTACTCCATGCTGTCCTGCTATAGCTACTCCATGCTGTCCTACTATAGCTACTCCATGCTGTCCTACTATAGCTACTCCATGCTGTCCTACTATAGCTACTCCATGCTGTCCTACTATAGCTACTCCATGCTGTCCTGTCCTACTATAGCTACTCCACACTGTCCTACTATAGCTACTCCATGCTGTCCTGTCCTACTATAGCTACTCCATGCTGTCCTACTATAGCTACTCCATGCTTTCCTACTATAGCCACTCCATGCTGTCCTACTATAGCTACTCCATGCTGTTCTACTATAGCTACTCCATGCTGTCCTGTCCTACTATAGCTACTGCATGCTGTCCGACTAGAGCTACTCCATGCTGTCCTACTATAGCTACTCCATGCTGTCCTGCTATAGCTACTCCATGCTGTCCTACTATAGCGTCTCCATGCTGTCCTACTATAGCTACTCCATGCTGTCCTACTATAGCTACTCCATGCTGTCCTGTCCTACTATAGCTACTCCATGCTGTCCTACTATAGCTACAACATGCTGTCCTACTATAGCTACTCCATGCTGTCCTACTATAGCTACTCCATGCTGTTCTACTATAGCTACTCCATGCTGTCCTGTCCTACTATAGCTACTCCATGCTGTCCTACTATAGCTACTCCATGCTGTCCTGCTATAGCTACTCCATGCTGTCCTACTATAGCTACTCCATGCTGTCCTACTATAGCTACTACATGCTGTCCTGTCCTACTATAGCTACTCCATGCTGTCCTACTATAGCTACAACATGCTGTCCTACTATAGCTACTCCATGCTGTCCTACTATAGCTACTCCATGCTGTCCTGCTATAGCTACTCCATGCTGTCCTACTATAGCTACTCCATGCTGTCCTACTATAGCTACTACATGCTGTCCTGTCCTACTATAGCTACTCCATGCTGTCCTACTATAGCTATTCCATGCTGTCCTACTATAGCTACTACATGCTGTCCTGTCCTACTATAGCTACTCCATGCTGTCCTACTATAGCTACAACATGCTGTCCTACTATAGCTACTCCATGCTGTCCTACTATAGCTACTCCATGCTGTCCTGTCCTACTATAGCTACTCTATGCTGTCCTACTATAGCTACTCCATGCTGTCCTGTCCTACTATAGCTTCTCCATGCTGTCCTACTATAGCTACTCCATGCTGTCCTACTATTGCTACTCCATGCTGTCCTGTCCTACGATAGCTACTCCACACTGTCCTACTATAGCTACTCCATGCTGTCCTACACTAGCTACTCAATGCTGTCCTACTATAGCTACTCCATGCTGTCCTACTATAGCTACTCCATGCTGTCCTACTATAGCTACTCCATGCTCTCCTACTATAGCTACTCTATGCTGTCCTGTCCTACAATAGCTACTCCATGCTGTCCTACTATAGCTACAACATGCTGTCCTACTATAGCTACAACTGCTGTCCTACTATAGCTACTCCATGCTGTCCTACTATAGCTACTCCATGCTCTCCTATTATAGCTACTCCATGCTGTCCTACTATAGCTAATTCCATGCTGTCCTACTATAGCTACTCCATGCTGTCCTGTCCTACTATAGCTACTCCATTCTGTCCTACTATAGCTACTCCATGCTGTCCTACTATAGCTACTCCATGCTGTCCTACTATTGCTACTCCATGCTGTCCTGTCCTACGATAGCTACTCCACACTGTCCTACTATAGCTACTCCATGCTGTCCTACACTAGCTACTCCATGCTGTCCTACTATAGCTACTCCATGCTGTCCTACTATAGCTACTCCATGCTGTCCTACTATAGCTACTCCATGCTCTCCTACTATAGCTACTCTATGCTGTCCTGTCCTACAATAGCTACTCCATGCTGTCCTACTATAGCTACAACATGCTGTCCTACTATAGCTACTCCATGCTGTTCTACTATAGCTACACCATGCTGTCCTGTCCTACTATAGCTACTCCATGCTGTCCTACTATAGCTACTCCATGCTCTCCTATTATAGCTACTCCATGCTGTCCTACTATAGCTAATTCCATGCTGTCCTACTATAGCTACTCCATGCTGTCCTGTCCTACTATAGCTACTCCATTCTGTCCTACTATAGCTACTCCATGCTGTCCTACTATAGCTACTCCATGCTGTCCTACTATTGCTACTCCATGCTGTCCTGTCCTACGATAGCTACTCCACACTGTCCTACTATAGCTACTCCATGCTGTCCTACACTAGCTACTCCATGCTGTCCTACTATAGCTACTCCATGCTGTCCTACTATAGCTACTCCATGCTGTCCTACTATAGCTACTCCATGCTCTCCTACTATAGCTACTCTATGCTGTCCTGTCCTACAATAGCTACTCCATGCTGTCCTACTATAGCTACAACATGCTGTCCTACTATAGCTACTCCATGCTGTTCTACTATAGCTACACCATGCTGTCCTGTCCTACTATAGCTACTCCATGCTGTCCTACTATAGCTACTCCATGCTGTTCTACTACTTACTCCATGCTGTTCTGTCCTACTATAGCTACTCCTTGCTGTCCTACTACAGCTAATCCATGCTGTCCTGCTATAGCTACTCCATGCTGTCCTACTATAGCTACTCCATGCTGTCCTACTATAGCTACTCCATGCTGTCCTACTATAGCTACTCCATGCTGTCCTGTCCTACTATAGCTACTCCATGCTGTCCTACTATAGCTACAACATGCTGTCCTACTATAGCTACTCCATGCTGTCCTACTATAGCTACTCCATGCTGTCCTGTCCTACTATAGCTACTCTATGCTGTCCTACTATAGCTACTCCATGCCCTCCTGTCCTACTATAGCTTCTCCATGCTGTCCTACTATAGTTACTCCATGCTGTCCTACTATAGCTACTCCATGCTCTCCTACTATAGCTACTCCATGCTGTCCTACTATAGCTACTCCATGCTGTCCTGTCCTACTATAGCTACTCCATGCTGTCCTACTATAGCTACTCCATGCTGTCCTGCTATAGCTACTCCATGCTGTCCTACTATAGCTACTCCATGCTGTCCTACTATAGCTACTCCATGCTGTCCTACTATAGCTAATCTATGCTGTCCTACTAAAGCTACTCCATGCTGTCCTACTATAGCTACTCCATGCTGTCCTACTATTGCTACTCCATGCTGTCCTACTATAGCTACTCCATGCTGTCCTGTCCTACTATAGCTACTCCACACTGTCCTACTATAGCTACTCCATGCTGTCCTGTCCTACTATAGCTACTCCATGTTGTCCTACTATAGCTACTCCATGCTGTCCTGTCCTACTATAGCTACTCCATGCTGTCCTACTATAGCTACTCCATGCTGTCCTACTATAGTTACTCCATGCTGTCCTACTATAGCTACTCCATGCTGTCCTACTATAGCTACTCCATGCTGTTCTACTATAGCTACTCCATGCTGTCCTGTCCTACTATAGCTACTGCATGCTGTCCTACAATAGCTACTCCATGCTGTCCTACTATAGCTACTCCATTCTGTCCTGCTATAGCTACTCCATGCTGTCCTGTCCTACTATAGCTTCTCCATGCTGTCCTACTATAGCTACTCCATGCTGTCCTACTATAGCTACTCCATGCTTTCCTGTCCTACTATAGCTACTCCATGCTGTCCTACTATAGCTACAACATGCTGTCCTACTATAGCTACTCCATGCTGTCCTACTATAGCTACTCCATGCTGTCCTGCTATAGCTACTACATGCTGTCCTACTATAGCTACTCCATGCTCTCCTATTATAGCTACTCCATGGTGTCCTACTATAGCTATTCCATGCTGTCCTACTATAGCTACTCCATGCTGTCCTGTCCTACTATAGCTACTCCATCCTGTCCTACTATAGCTACTCCATGCTGTCCTACTATAGCTACTCCATGCTGTCCTACTATTGCTACTCCATGCTGTCCTACTATAGCTACTCCATGCTGTCCTGTCCTACGATAGCTACTCCACACTGTCCTACTATAGCTACTCCATGCTGTCCTACTATAGCTACTCCATGCTGTCCTGCTATAGCTACTCCATGCTGTCCTGTCCTACTATAGCTACTCCATGCTGTCCTACTATAGCTACTCCATGCTGTCCTACTATAGCTACTCCATGCTGTCCTATTATAGCTACTCCATGCTGTTCTACTATAGCTACTCCATGCTGTCCTATTATATCTACTCCATGCTGTCCTACTATAGCTACTCCATGCTGTCCTGTCCTACTATAGCTACTGCATGCTGTCCGACTAGAGCTACTCCATGCTGTCCTACTATAGCTACTCCATGCTGTCCTGCTATAGCTACTCCATGCTGTCCTACTATAGCGTCTCCATGCTGTCCTACTATAGCTACTCCATGCTGTCCTACTATAGCTACTCCATGCTGTCCTGCTATAGCTACTCCATGCTGTCCTACTATAGCTACTCCATGCTGTCCTGTCCTACTATAGCTACTCCATGCTCTCCTATTATAGCTACTCCATGCTGTCCTACTATAGCTAATTCCATGCTGTCCTACTATAGCTACTCCATGCTGTCCTGTCCTACTATAGCTACTCCATCCTGTCCTACTATAGCTTCTCCATGCTGTCCTACTATAGCTACTCCATGCTGTCCTACTATAGCTAGTCCATGCTGTCCTGTCCTACTATAGCTACTCCATGCTGTCCTACTATAGCTACAACATGCTGTCCTACTATAGCTACTCCATGCTGTCCTACTATAGCTACTCCATGCTGTCCTGCTATAGCTACTCCATGCTGTCCTACTATAGCTACTCCATGCTCTCCTATTATAGCTACTCCATTCTGTCCTACTATAGCTATTACATGCTGTCCTACTATAGCTACTCCATGCTGTCCTGTCCTACTATAGCTACTCCATCCTGTCCTACTATAGCTACTCCATGCTGTCCTACTATAGCTACTCCATGCTGTCCTACTATTGCTACTCCATGCTGTCCTACTATAGCTACTCCATGCTGTCCTGTCCTACGATAGCTACTCCACACTGTCCTACAATAGCTACTCCATGCTGTCCTACTATAGCTACTCCATGCTGTCCTGCTATAGCTACTCCATGCTGTCCTGTCTTACTATAGCTACTCCTTGCTGTCCTACTATAGCTAATCCATGCTGTCCTGCTATAGCTACTCCATGCTGTGCTACTATAGCTACTCCATGCTGTCCTACTATAGCTACTCCATGCTGTCCTATTATAGCTACTCCATGCTGTTCTACTATAGCTACTCCATGCTGTCCTATTATATCTACTCCATGCTGTCCTACTATAGCTACTCCATGCTGTCCTGTCCTACTATAGCTACTGCATGCTGTCCGACTAGAGCTACTCCATGCTGTCCTACTATAGCTACTCCATGCTTTCCTGCTATAGCGTCTCCATGCTGTCCTACTATAGCTACTCCATGCTGTCCTACTATAGCTACTCCATGCTGTCCTGTCCTACTATAGCTACTCCATGCTCTCCTATTATAGCTACTCCATTCTGTCCTACTATAGCTATTCCATGCTGTCCTACTATAGCTACTCCATGCTGTCCTGTCCTACTATAGCTACTCCATCCTGTCCTACTATAGCTACTCCATGCTGTCCTACTATAGCTACTCCATGCTGTCCTACTATTGCTACTCCATGTTGTCCTACTATAGCTACTCCATGCTGTCCTGTCCTACGATAGCTACTCCACACTGTCCTACTATAGCTACTCCATGCTGTCCTACTATAGCTACTCCATGCTGTCCTGCTATAGCTACTCCATGCTGTCCTGTCCTACTATAGCTACTCCATGCTGTCCTACTATAGCTAACCCATGCTGTCCTGCTATAGCTACTCCATGCTGTGCTACTATAGCTACTCCATGCTGTCCTACTATAGCTACTCCATGCTGTCCTATTATAGCTACTCCATGCTGTTCTACTATAGCTACTCCATGCTGTCCTATTATATCTACTCCATGCTGTCCTACTATAGCTACTCCATGCTGTCCTGTCCTACTATAGCTACTCCATGCTGTCCTACTATAGCTACTCCATGCTGTCCTACTATAGCTACTCCATGCTGTCCTGCTATAGCTACTCCATGCTGTCCTGCTATAGCTACTCCATGCTGTCCTACTATAGCTACTCCATGCTCTCCTATTATAGCTACTCCATGCTGTCCTACTATAGCTAATTCCATGCTGTCCTACTATAGCTACTCCATGCTGTCCTGTCCTACTATAGCTACTCCATCCTGTCCTACTATAGCTTCTCCATGCTGTCCTACTATAGCTACTCCATGCTGTCCTACTATAGCTAGTCCATGCTGTCCTGTCCTAATATAGCTACTCCATGCTGTCCTACTATAGCTACAACATGCTGTCCTACTATAGCTACTCCATGCTGTCCTACTATAGCTACTCCATGCTGTCCTGCTATAGCTACTCCATGCTGTCCTACTATAGCTACTCCATGCTGTCCTGCTATAGCTACTCCATGCTGTCCTACTATAGCTACTCCATGCTGTCCTACTATAGCTACTCCATGCTCTCCTATTATAGCTACTCCATTCTGTCCTACTATAGCTATTACATGCTGTCCTACTATAGCTACTCCATGCTGTCCTGTCCTACTATAGCTACTCCATCCTGTCCTACTATAGCTACTCCATGCTGTCCTACTATAGCTACTCCATGCTGTCCTACTATTGCTACTCCATGCTGTCCTACTATAGCTACTCCATGCTGTCCTGTCCTACGATAGCTACTCCACACTGTCCTACAATAGCTACTCCATGCTGTCCTACTATAGCTACTCCATGCTGTCCTGCTATAGCTACTCCATGCTGTCCTGTCTTACTATAGCTACTCCTTGCTGTCCTACTATAGCTACTCCATGCTGTCCTACTATAGCTACTCCTTGCTGTCCTACTATAGCTAATCCATGCTGTCCTGCTATAGCTACTCCATGCTGTCCTACTATAGCTACTCCATGCTGTGCTACTATAGCTACTCCATGCTGTCCTACTATAGCTACTCCATGCTGTCCTATTATAGTTACTCCATGCTGTTCTACTATAGCTACTCCATGCTGTCCTATTATATCTACTCCATGCTGTCCTACTATAGCTACTCCATGCTGTCCTGTCCTACTATAGCTACTGCATGCTGTCCGACTAGAGCTACTCCATGCTGTCCTACTATAGCTACTCCATGCTGTCCTACTATAGCTACTCCATGCTGTCCTACTATAGCTACTCCATGCTTTCCTGCTATAGCTACTCCATGCTGTCCTACTATAGCTACTCCATGCTGTCCTGTCCTACTATAGCTACTGCATGCTGTCCGACTAGAGCTACTCCATGCTGTCCTACTATAGCTACTCCATGCTGTCCTACTATAGCTACTCCTTGCTGTCCTACTATAGCTACTCCATGCTTTCCTGCTATAGCTACTCCATGCTGTCCTACTATAGCGTCTCCATGCTGTCCTACTATAGCTACTCCATGCTGTCCTACTATAGCTACTCCATGCTGTCCTGTCCTACTATAGCTACTCCATGCTGTCCTACTATAGCTACAACATGCTGTCCTACTATAGCTACTCCATGCTGTCCTACTATAGCTACTCCATGCTGTCCTGCTATAGCTACTCCATGCTGTCCTGCTATAGCTACTCCATGCTGTCCTACTATAGCTACTCCATGCTGTCCTGTCCTACTATAGCTACTCCATGCTGTCCTACTATAGCTACAACATGCTGTCCTACTATAGCTACTCCATGCTGTCCTACTATAGCTACTCCATGCTGTCCTGCTATAGCTACTCCATGCTGTCCTACTATAGCTACTCCATGCTCTCCTATTATAGCTACTCCATGCTGTCCTACTATAGCTATTCCATGCTGTCCTACTATAGCTACTCCATGCTGTCCTGTCCTACTATAGCTACTCCATCCTGTCCTACTATAGCTACTCCATGCTGTCCTACTATAGCTACTCCATGCTGTCCTACTATTGCTACTCCATGCTGTCCTACTATAGCTACTCCATGCTGTCCTGTCCTACGATAGCTACTCCACACTGTCCTACTATAGCTACTCCATGCTGTCCTACTATAGCTACTCCATGCTGTCCTGCTATAGCTACTCCATGCTGTCCTACTATAGCGTCTCCATGCTGTCCTACTATAGCTACTCCATGCTGTCCTACTATAGCTACTCCATGCTGTCCTGCTATAGCTACTCCATGCTGTCCTGCTATAGCTACTCCATGCTGTCCTACTATAGCTACTCCATGCTCTCCTATTATAGCTACTCCATGCTGTCCTATTATAGCTAATTCCATGCTGTCCTACTATAGCTACTCCATGCTGTCCTGTCCTACTATAGCTACTCCATCCTGTCCTACTATAGCTTCTCCATGCTGTCCTACTATAGCTACTCCATGCTGTCCTACTATAGCTACTCCATGCTGTCCTGTCCTAATATAGCTACTCCATGCTGTCCTACTATAGCTACAACATGCTGTCCTACTATAGCTACTCCATGCTTTCCTACTATAGCTACTCCATGTTGTCCTACTATAGCTACTCCATGCTGTCCTACTATAGCTACTCCATGCTGTCCTGCTATAGCTACTCCATGCTGTCCTACTATAGCTACTCCATGCTCTCCTATTATAGCTACTCCATGCTGTCCTACTATAGCTATTCCATGCTGTCCTACTATAGCTACTCCATGCTGTCCTGTCCTACTATAGCTACTCCATCCTGTCCTACTATAGCTACTCCATGCTGTCCTACTATAGCTACTCCATGCTGTCCTACTATTGCTACTCCATGCTGTCCTACTATAGCTACTCCATGCTGTCCTGTCCTACGATAGCTACTCCACACTGTCCTACTATAGCTACTCCATGCTGTCCTACTATAGCTACTCCATGCTGTCCTGCTATAGCTACTCCATGCTGTCCTGTCCTACGATAGCTACTCCACACTGTCCTACTATAGCTACTCCATGCTGTCCTACTATAGCTAATCCATGCTGTCCTGCTATAGCTACTCCATGCTGTGCTACTATAGCTACTCCATGCTGTCCTACTATAGCTACTCCATGCTGTCCTATTATAGCTACTCCATGCTGTTCTACTATAGCTACTCCATGCTGTCCTATTATATCTACTCCATGCTCTCCTACTATAGCTACTCCATGCTGTCCTGTCCTACTATAGCTACTCCATGCTGTCCTACTATAGCTACAACATGCTGTCCTACTATAGCTGCTCCATGCTGTCCTACTATAGCTACTTCATGCTGTCCTGTCCTACTATAGCTACTCCATGCTCTTCAACTGTAGCTACTCCACACTGTCCTACTATAGCTATTCCACGCTGTCCTACTATAGCTACTCCATGCTGTCCTGTCCTACTATAGCTACTCCATGCTGTCCTGCTATAGCTACTCCATGCTGTCCTGTCCTACTATAGCTACTCCACACTGTCCTACTATAGCTACTCCACGCTGTCCTACTATAGCTACTCCATGCTGTCCTGTCCTACTATAGCTACTCCATGCTGTCCTACTATAGCTACTCCATGCTGTCCTGTCCTACTATAGCTACTCCATGCTGTCCTACTATAGCTACTCCATGCTGTCCTGCTATAGCTACTCCATGCTGTCCTACTATAGCTACTCCATGCTGTCCTACTATAGCTACTCCATGCTGTCCTACTATAGCTACTCCATGCTGTCCTACTATAGCTACTCCATGCTGTCCTACTATAGCTACTCCATGCTGTCCTACTATTGCTACTCCATGCTGTCCTACTATAGCTACTCCATGCTGTCCTGTCCTACTATAGCTACTCCACACTGTCCTACTATAGCTACTCCATGTTGTCCTACTATAGCTACTCCATGCTGTCCTACTATAGCTACTCCATGTTCTCCTACTATTGCTACTCCATGATGTCATGTCCTGCTATAGCTACTATTTGCTGTCCTACTATAGCTACTCCATGCCCTCCTGTCCTACTATAGCTACTCCATGCTGTCCTACTATAGCTACTTCATGCTGTCCTACTATATCTACTCCATGCTCTCCTACTATAGCTACTCCATGCTGTCCTACTATAGCTACTCCATGCTGTCCTACTATAGCTACTCCATGCTGTCCTACTATAGCTACTCCATGCTGTCCTACTATAGCTACTCCATGCTGTCCTACTATAGCTACTCCATGCTGTCCTACTATAGCTACTCCATGCTGTCCTACTATAGCTACTCCATGCTGTCCTACTATAGCTACTCCATGCTGTCCTGTCCTACTATAGCTACTCCACACTGTCCTACTATAGCTACTCCATGCTGTCCTGTCCTACTATAGCTACTCCTTGCTGTCCTGTCCTACTATAGCTACTGCATGCTGTCCGACTAGAGCTACTCCATGCTGTCCTACTATAGCTACTCCATGCTGTCCTGCTATAGCTACTCCATGCTGTCCTACTATAGCTACTCCATGCTGTCCTACTATAGCTACTCCATGCTGTCCTGCTATAGCTACTCCATGCTGTCCTGCTATAGCTACTCCATGCTGTCCTACTATAGCTACTCCATGCTTTCCTATTATAGCTACTCCATGCTGTCCTACTATAGCTAATTCCATGCTGTCCTACTATAGCTACTCCATGCTGTCCTGTCCTACTATAGCTACTCCATCCTGTCCTACTATAGCTACTCCATGCTGTCCTACTATAGCTACTCCATGCTGTCCTACTATCGCTACTCCATGCTGTCCTGTCCTACGATAGCTACTCCACACTGTCCCAGTATAGCTACTCCATGCTGTCCTACACTAGCTACTCCATGCTGTCCTACTATAGCTACTCCATGCTGTCCTACTATAGCTACTCCATGCTGTCCTACTATAGCTACTCCATGCTCTCCTACTATAGCTACTCTATGCTGTCCTGTCCTACAATAGCTACTCCATGCTGTCCTACTATAGCTAAAACAAGCTGTCCTACTATAGCTACTCCATGCTGTTCTACTATAGCTACTCCATGCTGTCCTGTCCTACTATAGCTACTCCATGCTGCCCTGCTACAGCTACTCCATGCTGTCCTACTATAGCTACTCCATGCTGTCCTACTATAGCTACTCCATGCTGTCCTACTATAGCTACTCCATGCTGTCCTACTATAGCTACTCCATTCTGTCCTGTCCTACTATAGCTACTCCATGCTGTCCTACTATAGCTACAACATGCTGTCCTACTATAGCTACTCAATGCTGTCCTACTATAGCTACTCCATGCTGTCCTGTCCTACTATAGCTACTCTATGCTGTCCTACTATAGCTACTCCATGCTGTCCTGTCCTACTATAGCTACTCCATGTTGTCCTACTATAGCTACTCCATGCTGTCCTGTCCTACTATAGCTACTCCATGCTGTCCTACTATAGCTACTCCATGCTGTCCTACTATAGTTACTCCATGCTGTCCTACTATAGCTACTCCATGCTGTCCTACTATATCTACTCCATGCTGTTCTACTATAGCTACTCCATGCTGTCCTTTCCTACTATAGCTACTGCATGCTGTCCTACAATAGCTACTCCATGCTGTCCTACTATAGCTACTCCATTCTGTCCTGCTATAGATACTCCATGCTGTCCTACTATAGCTACTCCATTCTCTCCTGCTATAGCTACTCCATGCTGTCCTACTATTGCTACTCCATGCTGTCCTACTATAGCTACTCCATGCTGTCCTGTCCTACGATAGCTACTCCACACTGTCCTACTATAGCTACTCCATGCTGTCCTACTATAGCTACTCCATGCTGTCCTACTATAGCTACTCCATGCTGTCCTGTCCTACTATAGCTACTCCATGCTGTCCTACTATAGCTACAACATGCTGTCCTACTATAGCTACTCCATGCTGTCCTACTATAGCTACTTCATGCTGTCCTGTCCTACTATAGCTACTCCATGCTGTCCTGCTATAGCTACTCCATGCTGTCCTGTCCTACTATAGCTACTCCACACTGTCCTACTATAGCTACTCCACGCTGTCCTACTATAGCTACTCCATGCTGTCCTGTCCTACTATAGCTACTCCATGCTGTCCTACTATAGCTACTCCATGCTGTCCTGCTATAGCTACTCCATGCTGTCCTACTATAGCTACTCCATGCTGTCCTACTATAGCTACAACATGCTGTCCTACTATAGCTACTCCATGCTGTCCTACTATAGCTACTCCATGCTGTCCTGCTATATCTACTCCATGCTGTCCTGCTATAGCTACTCCATGCTGTCCTACTATAGCTACTCCATGCTCTCCTATTATAGCTACTCCATGCTGTCCTACTATAGCTATTCCATGCTGTCCTACTATAGCTACTCCATGCTGTCCTGTCCTACTATAGCTACTCCATCCTGTCCTACTATAGCTACTCCATGCTGTCCTACTATAGCTACTCCATGCTGTCCTACTATTGCTACTCCATGCTGTGCTACTATAGCTACTCCATGCTGTCCTGTCCTACGATAGCTACTCCACACTGTCCTACTATAGCTACTCCATGCTGTCCTACTATAGCTACTCCATGCTGTCCTACTATAGCTACTCCATGCTGTCCTGCTATAGCTACTCCATGCTGTCCTGTCCTACTAAATGCTACTCCTTGCTGTCCTACTATAGCTAATCCATGCTGTCCTGCTATAGCTACTCCATGCTGTCCTACTATAGCTACTCCATGCTGTCCTACTATAGCTACTCCATGCTGTCCTATTATAGCTACTCCATGCTGTCCTACTATAGCTACTCCATGCTGTCCTATTATAGCTACTCCATGCTGTCCTACTATAGCTACTCCATGCTGTCCTGTCCTACTATAGCTACTCCATGCTGTCCTACTATAGCTACAACATGCTGTCCTACTATAGCTACTCCATGCTGTCCTACTATAGCTACTTCATGCTGTCCTGTCCTACTATAGCTACTCCATGCTGTCCTACTATAGCAACTCCATGCTGTTCTACTATAGCTACTCCATGCTGTCCTACTATAGCTACTTCACTCTGTCCTGCTATAGCTACTCCATGCTGTCCTACTATAGCTACTTCATGCTGTCCTGTCCTACTATAGCTACTCCATGCTGTCCTACTATAGCTACTCCATGCTGTCCTGCTATAGCTACTCCATGCTGTCCTGTCCTACTATAGCTACTCCTTGCTGTACTACTATAGCTAATCCATGCTGTCCTGCTATAGCTACTCCATGCTGTCCTACTATAGCTACTCCATGCTGTCCTACTATAGCTACTCCATGCTGTCCTATTATAGCTACTCCATGCTGTCCTACTATAGCTACTCCATGCTGTCCTATTATAGCTACTCCATGCTGTCCTACTATAGCTACTCCATGCTGTCCTGTCCTACTATAGCTACTCCATGCTGTCCTACTATAGCTACAACATGCTGTCCTACTATAGCTACTCCATGCTGTCCTACTATAGCTACTTCATGCTGTCTTGTCCTACTATAGCTACTCCATGCTGTCCTACTATAGCAACTCCATGCTGTTCTACTATAGCTACTCCATGCTGTCCTACTATAGCTACTTCACTCTGTCCTGCTATAGCTACTCCATGCTGTCCTACTATAGCTACTCCATGCTGTCCGACTATAGCTACTCCATGCTGTCCTGTCCTACTATAGCTACTCCATGCTGTCCTGTCCTACTATAGCTACTCCATGCTGTCCTACTATAGCTACTCCATGCTGTACTACTATATCTACTCCATGCTGTCCTGTCCTACTATAGCTACTCCATGCTGTCCAACTATAGCTACTCCATGCTGTCCTACTATAGCTACTCCATGCTGTCCTACTATAGCTACTCCACACTGTCCTACTATAGTTACTCCATGCTGTCCTACTATAGCTACTCCATGCTGTCCTACTATAGCTACTCCATGCTGTCCTGCTATAGCTACTCCATGCTGTCCTGTCCTACTATAGCTACTCCATGCCCTACTGTCCTACTATAGCTACTCCATGCTGTCCTACTATAGCTACTCCATGCTGTCCTACTATAGCTACTCCATGCTGTCCTACTATAGCTACTCCATGCTGTCCTACTATAGCTACTCCATACTGTCCTACTATAGCTACTCCATGCTGTCCTACTATAGCTACTCCATGCTGTCCTACTATAGCTACTCCATGCTGTCCTGTCCTACTATAGCTACTCCATGCTGTCCTACTATAGCTACTCCATGCTGTCCTACTATAGCTACTCCATGCTGTCCTACTATAGCTACTCCATGCTGTCCTCCTATAGCTACTCCATGCTGTCCTGTCCTACTATAGCTACTCCATGCTGTCCTACTATAGCTACTCCATGCTGTCCTACTATAGCTACTCCATGCTCTCCTACTATAGCTACTCCATGCTGTCCTGCTATAGCTACTCCATGCTGTCCTACTATAGCTACTCCATGCTGTCCTACTATAGCTACTCCATGCTGTCCTACCATAGCTACTCCATGCTGTCCTACTATAGCTACTCCATGCTGTCCTACTATAGCTACTCCATGCTGTCCTACTATAGCTACTCCATGCTGTCCTACTATAGCTACTCCATGCTGTCCTACTATAGCTACTCCATGCTGTCCTACTATAGCTACTCCATGCTGTCCTGTCCTACTATAGCTACTCCATGCTGTCCTACTATAGCTACTCCATGCTGTCCTGTCCTACTATAGCTACTCCATGCTGTCCTCCTATAGCTACTCCATGCTGTCCTGTCCTACTATAGCTACTCCATGCTGTCCTACTATAGCTACTCCATGCTGTCCTACTATAGCTACTCCATGCTCTCCTACTATAGCTACTCCATGCTGTCCTGCTATAGCTACTCCATGCTGTCCTACTATAGCTACTCCATGCTGTCCTACTATAGCTACTCCATGCTGTCCTACCATAGCTACTCCATGCTGTCCTACTATAGCTACTCCATGCTGTCCTACTATAGCTACTCCATGCTGTCCTACTATAGCTACTCCATGCTGTCCTACTATAGCTACTCCATGCTGTCCTACTATAGCTACTCCATGCTGTCCTACTATAGCTACTCCACACTGTCCTACTATAGTTACTCCATGCTGTCCTACTATAGCTACTCCATGCTGTCCTACTATAGCTACTCCATGCTGCCCTGCTATAGCTACTCCATGCTGTCCTACTATAGCTACTCCATGCTGTCCTGTCCTACTATAGCTACTCCATGCTGTCCTACTATAGCTACTCCATGCTGTCCTACTATAGCTACTCCATGCTGTCCTACTACAGCTACTCCATGCTGTCCTGCTATAGCTACTCCATGCTGTCCTACTATAGCTACTCCATGCTATCCTACTATAGCTACTCCATGCTGTCCTACTATAGCTACTCCATGCTGTCCTACTATAGCTACTCCATGCTGTCCTACTATAGCTACTCCATGCTGTCCTACTATAGCTACTCCATGCTGTCCTACTATAGCTACTCCATGCTGTCCTACTATAGCTACTCCATGCTGTCCTGTCCTACTATAGCTACTCCATGCTGTCCTGTCCTGATATAGCTACTCCATGCTGTCCTACTATAGCTACTCCATGCTGTCCTACTATAGCTACTCCATGCTCTCCTCCTATAGCTACTCCATGCTGTCCTAGTATAGCTACTCCATTCTGTCCTACTATAGCTACTCCATGCTGTCCTGTCCTACTATAGCTACTCCATGCTGTCCTACTATAGCTACTCCTTGCTGTCCTACTATAGCTACTCCATGCTGTCCTACTATAGCTACTCCATGCTGTCCTACTATAGCTACTCCATGCTGTCCTACTATAGCTACTCCATGCTGTTCTATTATAGCTACTCCATGCTGTCGTACTATAGCTACTCCATGCTGTCCTGTCCTACTATAGCTACTCCATGCTGTCCTACTATAGCTACTCCATGCTGTCCTCCTATAGGTACTCCATGCTGTCCTGTCCTACTATAGCTACTCCATGCTGTCCTACTATAGCTACTCCATGCTGTCCTACTATAGCTACTCCATGCTGTCCTACTATAGCTACTCCATGCTCTCCTACTATAGCTACTCCATGCTCTCCTACTATATCTACTCCATGCTGTCCTGTCCTGCTATAGCTGCTCCATGCTGTCCTACTATAGCTACTCCATGCTGTCCTACTATAACTACTCCATGCTGTTCTGCTATAGCTACTCCATGCTGTCCTACTATAGCTACTCCATGCTATCCTACTATAGCTACTCCATGCTGTCCTACTATAGCTACTCCATGCTGTCCTACTATAGCTACTACATGCTGTCCTACTATAGCTACTCCATGCTGTCCTGTCCTACTATAGCTACTCCATGCTGTCCTGTCCTGATATAGCTACTCCATGCTGTCCTACTATAGCTACTCCATGCTGTCCTACTATAGCTACTCCATGCTGTCCTCCTATAGCTTCTCCATGCTGTCCTACTATAGCTACTCCATGCTGTCCTACTATAGCTACTCCACGCTGTCCTGTCCTACTATAGCTACTCAATGCTGTCCTACTATAGCTACTCCATGCTGTCCTACTATAGCTACTCCATGCTGTCCTGTCCTACTATAGCTACTCCATGCTGTCCTGTCCTGATATAGCTACTCCATGCTGTTCTACTATAGCTACTCCATGCTGTCCTACTATAGCTACTCCATGCTGTCCTACTATAGCTACTCCATGCTCTCCTCCTATAGCTACTCCATGCTGTCCTAGTATAGCTACTCCATTCTGTCCTACTATAGCTACTCCATGCTGTCCTGTCCTACTATAGCTACTCCATGCTGTCCTCCTATAGCTACTCCATGCTGTTCTATTATAGCTACTCCATGCTGTCCTACTATAGCTACTCCATGCTGTCGTACTATAGCTACTCCATGCTGTCCTGTCCTACTATAGCTACTCCATGCTGTCCTACTATAGCTACTCCATGCTGTCCTACTATAGCTACTCCATGCTGTCCTACTATAGCTACTCCATGCTCTCCTACTATAGCTACTCCATGCTCTCCTACTATATCTACTCCATGCTGTCCTGTCCTGCTATAGCTGCTCCATGCTGTCCTACTATAGCTACTCCATGCTGTCCTACTATAACTACTCCATGCTGTTCTGCTATAGCTACTCCATGCTGTCCTACTATAGCTACTCCATGCTATCCTACTATAGCTACTCCATGCTGTCCTACTATAGCTACTCCATGCTGTCCTACTATAGCTACTCCATGCTGTCCTACTATAGCTACTCCATGCTGTCCTACTATAGCTACTCCATGCTGTCCTGTCCTGATATAGCTACTCCATGCTGTCCTACTATAGCTACTCCATGCTGTCCTACTATAGCTACTCCATGCTGTCCTCCTATAGCTTCTCCATGCTGTCCTACTATAGCTACTCCATGCTGTCCTACTATAGCTACTCCACGCTGTCCTGTCCTACTATAGCTACTCAATGCTGTCCTACTATAGCTACTCCATGCTGTCCTACTATAGCTACTCCATGCTGTCCCACTTTAGCTGTCAACTAAAAAAAATACTGAATTACAACATTTTAACATTATTTTTTATATATTTGATGCAACAGCACAGAGTATGCACATTAACATCACCATGTGGTGCAGTGCAGTATTCATGACAGTTCTATAACATCACCATGTGGTGCAGTGCAGTATTCATGACAGTTCTATAACATCACCATGTGGTGCAGTGCAGTATTCATGACAGTTCTATAACGTCACCATGTGGTGCAGTGCAGTATTCATGACAGTTCAATAACATCACCATGTGGTGCAGTGCAGTATTCATGACAGTTCTATAGCATCACCATGTGGTGCAGTGCAGTATTCATGACAGTTCTATAACATCACCATGTGGTGCAGTGCAGTATTCATGACAGTTCTATAACATCACCATGTGGTGCAGTGCAGTATTCATAACAGTTACATAGCATTCACGTCCAAACAGAGAAAAAGCTATGTGATCTTAGCGTGCTTCGCGGGGTGAGCTTCCTGTTTGATGCTTGCTTTTCTCCCCCCCCCCCCCCCACACCCCCCATGATGTCACACCATTGCAGTGAAGAAGTGATTTTCATCATGTGCTTTCTGTACAAGAGGCCTTAGTAACAATAGTTTAGATTTTCACTTGTCAGACCAATAAACAAATGTCAGGAGGCTAGGGGGCATTCTTTTGACGTCCGGCTGAAAAGCGTGCCCAAAGTAAACTGCCTGTTACTCAGGCCCCGAAGCTAGGATATGCCATCGTGCATACATTTATTTTGTCCCCCTACACCAAACGCGATCACAACACGCAGGTTAAAATATCAAAACAAACTCTGAACCAATGACATTAATTTGGGGACAGGTCGAAAAGCATTTAGCTAGCTGGCTTGCACTTGCTAGCTATTTTGTCCTATTTAGCTAGCTTGCTGTTGCTAGCTAATTTGTCCTGTGATATAAACATTGAGTTGTTATTTTACCTGAAATGCACAAGGTCCTCTACTCCGACAATTAATCCACACATAAAAACGGTCAACCGAAGCGTTTCTAGTCATCTCTCCTCCTTCCAGGCTTTTTCACAGTTTAACTTATATGGCGATCGGCATCTAAACTTTCATAGTGTTACCACGACAACCGGCAACAGTTCGTCTTTCAATCACCTATGTGGGTATAACCAATGAGGAGATGGCACGTGGGTACCTGCTTCTATAAACCAATGAGGAGGCAGGACTTGCAGTGCGATCTGCGTCAGAAATAGGAATTACTTCTATTTTAGCCCTTGGCAACGCAGACGCTCGTTGACGCGTGCGAGCAGTGTGGTCAGGGTATAAAGGTCTATCTCTCCCCATCTCTCTCCCGTTCTCTCGTTCTCTCGTTCTCTCTCTCTAGGATGGTGATGACCCTAAGGGTCTATCTCTCCCCATCTCTCTCTAGGATGGTGAGGACACTAAGGGTCTCTCTCTCTATCTCTCTCTAGGATGGTGAGGACACTAAGGGTCTCTCTCTCTCTATCTCTCTCTAGGATGGTGAGGACACTAAGGGTCTCTCTCTCTATCTCTCTCTAGGATGGTGAGGACACTAAGGGTCTCTCTCTCTCTATCTCTCTCTAGGATGGTAAGGGTACCCTAAGGGTCTCTCTCTCTATCTCTCTCTAGGATGGTGAGGACACTAAGGGTCTCTCTCTCTATCTCTCTCTAGGATGGTGAGGGTACCCTAAGGGTCTCTCTCTCTATCTCTCTCTAGGATGGTGAGGACACTAAGGGTCTCTCTCTCTATCTCTCTCTAGGATGGTGAGGACATTAAGGGTCTCTCTCTCTATCTCTCTCTAGGATGGTGAGGGTACCCTAAGGGTCTCTCTCTCTATCTCTCTCTAGGATGGTGAGGACATTAAGGGTCTATCTCTCCCCATCTCTCTCTAGGATGGTGAGGGTACCCTAAGGGTCTCTCTCTCTATCTCTCTCTAGGATGGTGAGGGTACCCTAAGGGTCTCTCTCTCTATCTCTCTCTAGGATGGTGAGGACACTAAGGGTCTCTCTCTATCTATCTCTCTCTAGGATGGTGAGGGTACCCCAGTAGATGTCCAGGTGAAGGATAACGGTAATGGAACGTACACCTGCAGTTACACCCCCAAGAAACCCCTCAAACACACCGTCATGGCGTCCTGGGGCGGAGTCAACATACCGGACAGTCCCTTCAGGGTGAGCAAATACTGACAGGTTACTAGGAAAAATGGGAGCATTAACAAACTGTTAAATGGGGACTTCAGCTTTACCCCCACACATACAAACTGTTAAATGGAGACTTCAGCTTTACCCGCACATACAAACTGTTAAATGGAGACTTCAGCTTTACCCCCGCACATACAAACTGTTAAATGGAGACTTCAGCTTTACCCGCACATACAAACTGTTAAACGGATACTTCAGCTTTACCCACACACATACAAACTGTTAAATGGAGACTTCAGCTTTACCCCCACACATACAAACTGTTAAACGGATACTTCAGCTTTACCCACACACATACAAACTGTTAAATGGAGACTTCAGCTTTACCCCCACACATACAAACTGTTAAATGGAGACTTCAGCTTTACCCCCACACATACAAACTGTTACAATGGGGACTTCAGCTTTACCCCCACACATACAAACTGTTAAATGGAGACTTCAGCTTTACCCGCACATACAAACTGTTAAATGGAGACTTCAGCTTTACCCACACACATACAAACTGTTAAATGGAGACTTCAGCTTTACCCGCACATACAAACTGTTAAACGGATACTTCAGCTTTACCCCCACACATACAAACTGTTAAATGGAGACTTCAGCTTTACCCCCACACATACAAACTGTTACATGGGGACTTCAGCTTTACCCCCACACATACAAACTGTTAAATGGGGACTTCAGCTTTACCCGCACATACAAACTGTTAAACGGAGACTTCAGCTTTACCCCCACACATACAAACTGTTAAATGGAGACTTCAGCTTTACCCCCACACATACAAACTGTTAAATGGAGACTTCAGCTTTACCCCCACACATACAAACTGTTACATGGGGACTTCAGCTTTACCCCCACACATACAAACTGTTAAATGGAGACTTCAGCTTTACCCCCACACATACAAACTGTTAAATGGAGACTTCAGCTTTACCCCCACACATACAAACTGTTAAATGGAGACTTCAGCTTTACCCCCACATACAAACTGCTAAATGGAGACTTCAGCTTTACCCCCACATACAAACTGCTAAATGGAGACTTCAGCTTTACCCGCACATACAAACTGTTAAATGGAGACTTCAGCTTTACCCCCACATACAAACTGTTAAATGGGGACTTCAGCTTTACCCCCACATACAAACTGTTAAATGGAGACTTCAGCTTTACCCGCACATACAAACTGTTAAATGGAGACTTCAGCTTTACCCCCACACATACAAACTGTTAAATGGGGACTTCAGCTTTACCCCCGCACATACAAACTGTTAAATGGAGACTTCAGCTTTACCCGCACATACAAACTGTTAAATGGAGACTTCAGCTTTACCCGCACATACAAACTGTTAAATGGAGACTTCAGCTTTACCCCCACACATACAAACTGTTAAACGGATACTTCAGCTTTACCCACACACATACAAACTGTTAAATGGAGACTTCAGCTTTACCCCCACACATACAAACTGTTACATGGGGACTTCAGCTTTACCCCCACACATACAAACTGTTAAATGGGGACTTCAGCTTTACCCCCGCACATACAAACTGTTAAATGGAGACTTCAGCTTTACCCGCACATACAAACTGTTAAACGGATACTTCAGCTTTACCCACACACATACAAACTGTTAAATGGAGACTTCAGCTTTACCCCCACACATACAAACTGTTACATGGGGACTTCAGCTTTACCCCCGCACATACAAACTGTTACATGGGGACTTCAGCTTTACCCCCACACATACAAACTTATTTTCCTCTCTCTCTCCCTAATCATTTCTACATTTTTCTCATTGTGTGTGTGTGTAGATGATGATCGGGGCAGGTTGCCACCCTAAGAAGGTGAAGGTGTCAGGTCCTGGTGTGGCTGAAACAGGGCTGAAGGCTTTTGAACCAACATCCTTCACTGTGGACTGTGGTGAGGCAGGACAAGGTAGGACCTTTACACTACACCAACATCCTTCACTGTGGACTGTGGTGAGGCAGGACAAGGTAGGACCTTTACACTACACCAACATCCTTCACTGTGGACTGTGGTGAGGCAGGACAAGGTAGGACCTTTACACTACACCAACATCCTTCACTGTGGACTGTGGTGAGGCAGGACAAGGTAGGACCTTTACACTACAGCAACATCCTTCACTGTGGACTGTGGTGAGGCAGGACAAGGTAGGACCTTTACACTACAGCAACATCCTTCACTGTGGACTGTGGTGAGGCGGGACAAGGTAGGACCTTTACACTACACCAACATCCTTCACTGTGGACTGTGGTGAGGCGGGACAAGGTAGGACCTTTACACTAGACCAACATCCTTCACTGTGGACTGTGGTGAGGCGGGACAAGGTAGGACCTTTACACTACACCAACATCCTTCACTGTGGACTGTGGTGAGGCGGGACAAGGTAGGACCTTTACACTACACCAACATCCTTCACTGTGGACTGTGGTGAGGCGGGACAAGGTAGGACCTTTACACTACACCAACATCCTTCACTGTGGACTGTGGTGAGGCAGGACAAGGTAGGACCTTTACACTACACCAACATCCTTCACTGTGGACTGTGGTGAGGCGGGACAAGGTAGGACCTTTACACTACACCAACATCCTTCACTGTGGACTGTGGTGAGGCGGGACAAGGTAGGACCTTTACACTACACCAACATCCTTCACTGTGGACTGTGGTGAGGCGGGACAAGGTAGGACCTTTACACTACACCAACATCCTTCACTGTGGACTGTGGTGAGGCGGGACAAGGTAGGACCTTTACACTACACCAACATCCTTCACTGTGGACTGTGGTGAGGCGGGACAAGGTAGGACCTTTACACTACACCAACATCCTTCACTGTGGACTGTGGTGAGGCGGGACAAGGTAGGACCTTTACACTAGACCAACATCCTTCACTGTGGACTGTGGTGAGGCGGGACAAGGTAGGACCTTTACACTACACCAACATCCTTCACTGTGGACTGTGGTGAGGCAGGACAAGGTAGGACCTTTACACTACACCAGCCCCTTCACTGTGGACTGTGGAGAGGCAGGACAAGGTAGGACCTTTACACTACACCAACATCCTTCACTGTGGACTGTGGTGAGGCAGGACAAGGTAGGACCTTTACACTACACCAACATCCTTCACTGTGGACTGTGGTGAGGCAGGACAAGGTAGGACCTTTACACTACACCAGCCCCTTCACTGTGGACTGTGGAGAGGCAGGACAAGGTAGGACCTTTACACTACACCAACATCCTTCACTGTGGACTGTGGTGAGGCAGGACAAGGTAGGACCTTTACACTACACCAGCCCCTTCACTGTGGACTGTGGTGAGGCAGGACAAGGTAGGGACCTTTACACTACACCAACATCCTTCACTGTGGACTGTGGTGAGGCAGGACAAGGTAGGACCTTTACACTACACCAACATCCTTCACTGTGGACTGTGGTGAGGCAGGACAAGGTAGGACCTTTACACTACACCAGCCCCTTCACTGTGGACTGTGGTGAGGCAGGACAAGGTAGGACCTTTACACTACACCAACATCCTTCACTGTGGACTGTGGTGAGGCAGGACAAGGTAGGACCTTTACACTACACCAACATCCTTCACTGTGGACTGTGGTGAGGCAGGACAAGGTAGGACCTTTACACTACACCAACATCCTTCACTGTGGACTGTGGTGAGGCAGGACAAGGTAGGACCTTTACACTACACCAACATCCTTCACTGTGGACTGTGGTGAGGCAGGACAAGGTAGGACCTTTACACTACACCAACATCCTTCACTGTGGACTGTGGTGAGGCAGGACAAGGTAGGACCTTTACACTACACCAACATCCTTCACTGTGGACTGTGGTGAGGCAGGACAAGGTAGGACCTTTACACTACACCAGCCCCTTCACTGTGGACTGTGGTGAGGCAGGACAAGGTAGGACCTTTACACTACACCAACATCCTTCACTGTGGACTGTGGTGAGGCAGGACAAGGTAGGACCTTTACACTACACCAACATCCTTCACTGTGGACTGTGGTGAGGCAGGACAAGGTAGGACCTTTACACTACACCAGCCCCTTCACTGTGGACTGTGGTGAGGCAGGACAAGGTAGGACCTTTACACTACACCAACATCCTTCACTGTGGACTGTGGTGAGGCAGGACAAGGTAGGACCTTTACACTACACCAACATCCTTCACTGTGGACTGTGGTGAGGCAGGACAAGGTAGGAACTTTACACTACACCAACATCCTTCACTGTGGACTGTGGTGAGGCAGGACAAGGTAGGACCTTTACACTACACCAGCCCCTTCACTGTGGACTGTGGTGAGGCAGGACAAGGTAGGACCTTTACACTACACCAACATCCTTCACTGTGGACTGTGGTGAGGCAGGACAAGGTAGGACCTTTACACTACACCAACATCCTTCACTGTGGACTGTGGTGAGGCAGGACAAGGTAGGAATGTACACTACACCAGCCCTATTCTGATGCTCTTCCCTTCTCCTTAAAGTGTGCACTCGTTCACTTTCCCTCATGGATTTAGAAGTGTCTAATGAAAAAGAAACCATAATACATCATAATATTATGCCATTTAGCATACGCTTTTATCCTAAGTGACTTACAGTCATGCTTGCGTACATTTTACGTATGGGTGGCCACGGGAATCAAACCCACTACCCTGGCATTACAAGCACCATGCTCTACTAACTGACCTACTAATATCCAACCCACTACCCTGGAATTACAAGCACCATGCTCTACTAACTGACCTACAAATATCCAACCCACTACCCTGGAATTACAAGCACCATGCTCTACTAACTGACCTACAAATATGCAACCCACTACCCTGGCATTTCAAGCACCATGCTCTACTAACTGACCTACTAATATCCAACCCACTACCCTGGAATTACAAGCACCATGCTCTACTAACTGACCTACAAATATCCAACCCACTACCCTGGCATTACAAGCACCATGCTCTACTAACTGACCTACTAATATCCACCCCACTACCCTGGCATTACAAGCACCATGCTCTACTAACTGACCTACTAATATCCACCCCACTACCCTGGCATTACAAGCACCATGCTCTACTAACTCACCTACAAAGGCCCAGTTCATAGTACGCACAATATGTAAACAAATGTGTTTATGTTTATGACACTGGAAGCAAACATTTTAATTCCACCGGTATGTTCGCCAAGTGTATTAACTGTGTGTGTGTGTGTGTGTGTGTGTGTGTGTGTGTGTGTGTGTGTGTGTGTGTGTGTGTGTGTGTGTGTGTGTGTGTGTGTGTGTGTGTGTGTGCCCCCCAGGTGACATCAGTATAAGTATAAAGTGCTCTCCAGGTGTGGTGGGACCAGCGGAGGCAGACATCGACTTCGACATCATCAGGAACGACGACGACACGTTTACCGTTAAATACACACCGCCAGGCGCTGGTAGCTACACCATCATGGTGCTGTTCGCTGACCAGGTGGGTAGAGGGTGTGTGTGTGTGTGTTGGTGTGTAAGGTGTTGGTGTGTAAGGTGTTTGTATAGAATGTATGCTGTTCACTAAACCTCGAGTCAGTGTCAAGTCCCAAGTCCCTACCTTTACTAAGTCTGGCATCTGTATACTTGAGTCAAAGTTGAGTCCCAAGTCCCTAAAAATCAGCATGGCTAGTTAAATAATACAGTAGATAGTTAGTTTAGTCCCTACACATCAGAATGGCTAGTTAAATAATACAGTAGGTAGTTAGCTTAGTCCCTACACATCAGCATGGCTAGTTAAATAATACAGTAGATAGTTAGTTTAGTCCCTACACATCAGAATGGCTAGTTAAATAATACAGTAGGTAGTTAGCTTAGTCCCTACACATCAGAATGTCTAGTTAAATAATACAGTAGGTAGTTAGCTTAGTCCCTACACATCAGCATGGCTAGTTAAATAATACAGTAGATAGTTAGTTTAGTCCCTACACATCAGCATGGCTAGTTAAATAATACAGTAGATAGTTAGTTTAGTCCCTACACATCAGCATGGCTAGTTAAATAATACAGTAGGTAGTTAGCTTAGTCCCTACACATCAGCATGGCTAGTTAAATAATACAGTAGATAGTTAGTTTAGTCCCTACACATCAGCATGGCTAGTTAAATAATACAGTAGGTAGTTAGCTTAGTCCCTACACATCAGCATGGCTAGTTAAATAATACAGTAGGTAGTTAGCTTAGTGTTACACATCAGCATGGCTAGTTAAATAATACAGTAGGTAGTTAGTTTAGTCCCTACACATCAGCATGGCTAGTTAAATAATACAGTAGGTAGTTAGCTTAGTGTTACACATCAGCATGGCTAGTTAAATAATACAGTAGGTAGTTAGCTTAGTCCCTACACATCAGCATGGCTAGTTAAATAATACAGTAGGTAGTTAGCTTAGTGTTACACATCAGCATGGCTAGTTAAATAATACAGTAGGTAGTTAGCTTAGTGTTACACATCAGCATGGCTAGTTAAATAATACAGCAGGTAGTTAGCTTAGTCCCTACACATCAGCATGGCTAGTTAAATAATACAGTAGGTAGTTAGTTTAGTCTCTACACATCAGCATGGCTAGTTAAATAATACAGTAGGTAGTTAGCTTAGTCCCTACACATCAGCATGGCTAGTTAAATAATACAGTAGGTAGTTAGCTTAGTCCCTACACATCAGCATGGCTAGTTAAATAATACAGTAGGTAGTTAGCTTAGTCCCTACACATCAGAATGGCTAGTTAAATAATACAGAAGGTAGTTAGCTTAGTGTTACACATCAGCATGGCTAGTTAAATAATACAGTAGGTAGTTAGCTTAGTCCCTACACATCAGAATGGCTAGTTAAATAATACAGTAGGTAGTTAGCTTAGTCCCTACACATCAGAATGGCTAGTTAAATAATACAGTAGGTAGTTAGCTTAGTGTAACACATCAGCATGGCTAGTTAAATAATACAGTAGGTAGTTAGCTTAGTGTAACACATCAGCATGGCTAGTTAAATAATACAGTAGGTAGTTAGCTTAGTGTTACACATCAGCATGTCTAGTTAAATAATACAGTAGGTAGTTAGCTTAGTCCCTACACATCTGCATGGCTAGTTAAATAATACAGTAGGTAGTTAGCTTAGTGTTACACATCAGCATGGCTAGTTAAATAATACAGTAGGTAGTTAGCTTAGTGTAACACATCAGCATGGCTAGTTAAATAATACAGTAGGTAGTTAGCTTAGTGTTACACATCAGCATGGCTAGTTAAATAATACAGTAGGTAGTTAGCTTAGTGTTACACATCAGCATGGCTAGTTAAATAATACAGCAGGTAGTTAGCTTAGTCCCTACACATCAGCATGGCTAGTTAAATAATACAGTAGGTAGTTAGTTTAGTCCCTACACATCAGCATGGCTAGTTAAATAATACAGTAGGTAGTTAGCTTAGTCCCTACACATCAGCATGGCTAGTTAAATAATACAGTAGGTAGTTAGCTTAGTCCCTACACATCAGCATGGCTAGTTAAATAATACAGTAGGTAGTTAGCTTAGTGTTACACATCAGCATGGCTAGTTAAATAATACTGTAGGGGCATTTGAAAAAGCGGACTCGACTACTACAACACTGTGTGTGTGTGTGTATGTGAGCGACCGGCAAGATTTTGACATTTCGAATTTGAAATTGTGTTTTTTTACATTGGATAGAAGTAGAGACTCAGAGCTAGAAAATGGCGTATCATAAACTACAGTTGAGTAACAATGGGCAAGTAATTCTCCTTTGAAAGTTGATCAACTTTTGAGAAAATGGCCCTTGAATGTTTTGGTACAGGAGAGCTCTTCTTTGTCTCCACCCATTCAGCATCGTTCACACCCTCTAAAGCTTTAGCCCCACCCATCTCTTTAAGGATTCACATGTGAGGCCGTTTACTAAACAACCAAAAATGTCAAGACTAAAGGTTGGTTTATGCTACGGGTGTGTTTGTAAATTGAATCTGAAATGCCAGAGTCTGAGTGTTCGTAAACTCAGATAGTTGTCAAATTGTCCATTTGTAAATTCAGATTGATTCGCTCTCGGAGCGTTCAGAGCTCTGGCCCGAGGGTTGATCAGAGCGTTCTGAAATAACAACAGCAGTTAGTCACCCAAGCTAACTGGCTAACGTTGGCTAGCTACTTCCAGACACATAATGAGAGAACACTCTGATCATAGCAGAGCTGGTTAGGCTGTTTTTATAAAATGTGTCAGTTATTCTGCGCTCTGGCACACTCAGATGAGAGTGCTCCGAAATTGGAGTAGATAGCCAGAATTAACAATGTCCGTTGAGAATGCACAATGAATATACCACTTAGCTAAGAATGACGTGAATAATCAAGTCAATAAACGTTGGGTAGTTAGTTATATTATAGTTACCTTATATAGCTATAGCCTGCAAGTTCGATGTATTAGTAGCCAACTAACGTTAACGTTACTCGTTAGGTAACTAAAGTTAGCTAACACACCGGTACACCGGTACATACTGCTGTAATGCTATGCGGTTCGTAAGGATAGCGTAGCTAACAAATTGTCAGCCAACATAACATTAAACATAAACTTATTTCAAAAGTCATTACTTTATTACATTGCTCAAAAGTTTCTTAACATTTGTCATAATTAGTTAAAGCAATGAATTTGTATCCGCTTTTCGTCAGACTTCGGCTGAATATTTTCCGCCATTTTCTTCATTTCTGAAAACGTTAGTGCGGTTAGTAATGTCGTATGCCTCTCTGTGTTCCAGACCATCCCCATGACTCCCATCAGGATCAAAGTTGACCCGTCACATGACGCCGGCAAGGTCAAGGCCGAGGGACCAGGACTCAACCATAGTGGTGAGTAACACACACACACACACACACGGTACACACTCACCATTTCATCCACCAGAGATAATTAACCCTTCCCTGTTCCATGGCCTCTGTCCCCTCCTCTTCCCCATCTCTTTCTCCCTCATTTCTCTCGTCCAGGTGTGGAGTTAAACAAGCTGACCCACTTCACAGTAAACACCAAGGCTGCAGGTAAAGCCAAGCTGGACGCTGTGTTCTCCGGCCCGGCTAATGGAGAGACGGTCAAGGACTTTGAGATCATCAACAACCCTGATAACACCCATACGGTCAAGTACACCCCTGTCCAGCAAGGGGTTCTGGGAGTGGCCCTCACCTACGGAGGAGATTCTATTCCCAAGAGCCCCTTCTCCATCCCCGTGGCACCAAGCCTTGACCTCAGCAAGATACAAGTGGCTGGACTGGGTGATAGTATGTACACTATAAAAACTAAAAATATATATTTTTATTTTTTATTAACTAGGCAAGTCAATTAAGAACAAATTCTTATTTACAATGACAGCCTACCCTGACCAAACACGAAAGACGCTGGGCCAATTGTGCACTTTGTGTAGTGGTTGAAAAATTAGTTTTAATGACTCCAACCTAAGTGAATGTAAACTTCCGACTTCAACTGTATATAGTATGCAGTGTATGTAGTTTTTTTAGTATGTAGATAGATAGTGATATAGTATATAAAGTATGTAGTGTAGATAGATAGTGATATAGTATATTTAGAATGTATAGTATGTAGTTGACGTATATATAGTGTATATATATAGTATTTATAGAATGTAGTGTAGATAGACAGAGATATAGTATGTACTGTAGCTAGATAGTGATATAGTATATATATTATTAATAGTATGCAGTGTAGATTGAGATATAGTATATTAAGTAGTATGTAGTGTAGATAGATAGTGATATAGCATATACAGTTGAAGGCGGAAGTTTACATACACTTAGGTTGGAGTCACTCAAATTAATTTTTCAACCACTACACAAATTTCTTGTTAACAAACTATAGTTTTGGCAAGTCGGTTAGGACATCTACTTTGTGCATGACACAAGTAATTTTTACAACAATTGTTTACAGACAGATTATTTAACCTCTCTGGGCCAGTGGGACGTTAGCGTCCCACTCTATTCAACAGCCAGTGGAATCGCGTGGCGCGAAATACAAATACCTCAAAAATGCTATAACTTCAATTTCTCAAACATATGACTATTTTACACCATTTGAAAGATAAGACTCTCGTTAATCCAACCACGTCCGATTTCAAAAAGGCTTTACAGCGAAAGCAAAACATTAGATTATGTCAGGAGAGTACCCTGCCAAAAATAATCACACAGCCATTTTCAAAGCAAGCATATATGTCACAAAAACCAAAACCACAGCTAAATGCAGCACTAACTATTGATGATCTTCATCAGATGACACTCCTAGGACATTATGTTATACAATACATGTATGTTTTGTTCAATCAAGTTCATATTTATATCAAAAACCAGCTTTTTACATTAGCATGTGATGTTCAGAACTAGCATACCCACCGAAAACTTCCGGTGAATTTACTAAATAACTCATGATAAACATTGACAAAATACATAACAATTATTTTAAGAATTATAGATACAGCACTCCTTTATGCAATCGCTATGTCCGATTTTAAAATAGATTTTCGGCGAAAGCACATTTTTGCAATATTCTGAGTACATAGCTCAGCCATCACGGCTAGCTAATTTGACACCCGCCAAGTTTGGGGCAACCTAAAGTCAGAATTACTATTACAAAAATTGGATTACCTTTGCTGTTCTTCGTCAGAATGCACTCCCATGACTTCTACTTCAACAACAAATGTTGTTTTGGTTCCAAATAATCCATAGTTATATCCAAATTCCTCCGTTTTGTTTGTGCGTTCAGGTCACTATCTGAAGGGTGACGCGCGAGTGCATTTCGTGACAAAAAAAATCAAAATATTCCATTACCGTACTTAGAAGCATGTCAAACGCTGTTTAAGATCAATTTTTATGCTATTTTTCTCATAAAATAGCGATAATATTCCAACCGGACAATGTTGTATTCATTCAAAGAGTGAAAGAAAAAAATGGTGAGGTCTAGTGAATGCGCATCTCCAGACTCACTGTCCCCAGGCAGGCCACTTACAAACTCTGCTGCTGTACTTTGCCCAGAGACAGGAGACACGTCATTCCGATTTCTGAACACTTTAGAGAGCCAATGTAAGCCTTAGAAAGTGTCACGTAACAGCACAGATGCTGTAATTTTGATAGAGATGCAACAGAAGGACTACAAATTGTCAGACGGGCCACTTCCTGCATGGAATCTTCTCAGGTTTTTGCCTGCCATATGAGTTCTGTTATACTCACAGACATCATTCAAACAGTTTTAGAAACTTTAGAGTGTTTTCTATCCATATGTAATAAGTATATGATATAAGTATATATAAGTATAAGTATATGATATAATAAGTATATTCTATCCAAATATATGCATATTCTCGTTTCTGGGCAAGAGTAGTAACCAGTTTAAATCGGGTACCTTTTTTATCCGGCTGTGAAAATACTGCCCCCTAGCCCCAACAGGTTTTAACTTATTTAAATTCTAGTGGGTCAAATGTTTACATACACTAAGTTGACTGTGCCTTTAAACAACTTGGAAAATTCCAGAGAATGATGTCATGGCTTTAGAAGCTTCTGATAGGCTAATTGACATCATTTGAGTCAACTGGAGGTGCACCTGTGGATGTATTTCAAGGCCTACCTTCAAACTCAGTGCCTCTTTGCTTGACATCATGGGAAAATCAAAAGAAATCAGCCAAGACCTCAGAAAAAATATTGTAGACCTCCACAAGTCTGGTTCATCCTTGGGAGCAATTTCCAAATGCCTGAAGGTACCACATTCATCTATACAAACAATTGTACGCAATTATAAACACCATGGGACCATGCAGCCGTCACACCGCTCAGGAAGGAGACTCGTTCTGTTCAGAGGACAGTTTTGGAGAAATGTCCTCTGGTATGACGAAACAAAAATAGAACTGTTTGGCCATAATGACCATTGTTATGTTTGGAGGAAAAAGGGGGAAGCTTGCAAGCCGAAGAACACCATCCCAACCGTGAAGAACGGGGGTTGCAGCATCATGTTGTGGGGGTGCTTTGCTGCAGGAGGGACTGATGCACTACAGAAAATAGATGCATCATGAGGCAGGAAAATGATCGTGAATTATTGAAGCAACATCTCAAGACATCAATCAGGAAGTTATAGCTTGGTCGCAGATGGGTCTTCCAAATGGACAATGACCCCAAGCATACTTCCAATGTTGTGGCAAAATGGCTTAAGGACAACAAAGTCAAGGTATTAGAGTGGCCATCACAAAGCCCTGACCTCAATCCTATAGAAAATTTGTGGGCAGAAATTAGAAAGTGTGTGCGAACAAGGAGGCCAACAAACCTGACTCAGTTACACCAGCTTTGTCAGGAGGAATGGGCCAAAATTCACCCAACTTATTGTGGGAAGCTTGTGGAAGGCTACCCGAAACGTTTGACCCAAGTTAAACAATGTAAAGGCAATGCTACCAAATACTAATTGAGCGTATGTAAACTTCTGACCCACTGGGAATGTGATGAAAGAAATAAAAGCTGAAATAAATCATTCTCTCTACTATTATTCTGACATTTCACATTCTTAAAATAAAGTGGTGATCCTAACTGACCTAAGACACGGAATTTTTACTAGGATTAAATGTCAGGAATTGTGAAAAACTGATTTTACATGTGTTTGGCTAAGGTGTATTTAAACTTCCGAATTCAACTGTATACTACAGGTAACATATCATTACATACTATATATAGTATAGATATTTCGGAATTGTTCAGAGACGATCCGTTACCCGCTATATAACATCAATTTATTATAATAAGTTATAATAAGGTATTATTATTAACAGGCCATTCATCCTTAACTCATGCTGCCAAACATACCCTCGTAAAACTGACTATCCTACCGATCCTTGACTTTGGCGATGTCATATACAAAATAGCCTCCAACACTCTACTCAGCTAACTGGATGTAGTCTATCACAGTCCCAATCCGTTTTGTCACCAAAGCCCCATATACTACCCACTACTGCGACCTGTATGCTCTCGTTGGCTGGCCCTCGCTTCATATTCGTCGCCAAACCCACTGTCTCCAGGTCATCTATAAGTCTTTGCTAGGTAAAGCCCCGCCTTATCTCAGCTCACTGGTCACCATAGCAACACCCACCCGTAGCACGCGCTCCAGCAGGTATATTTCACTGGTCATCCCCAAAGCCAACACCTCCTTTGGCCGCCTTTCCTTCCAGTTCTCTGCTGCCAATGACTGGAACGAATTGCAAAAATCACTCAAGCTGGAGACTCATATCTCCCCCACTAACTTTAAGCTTCAGCTGTCTGAGCAGCTTACCGATCGCTGTACCTGTCACGCCCTGACCTGAGAGAGAGGGTTTGTTTCTCTATGTGGTTAGGTCAAGGTGTGGGGTGGGCATTCTATGTGTTGTATTTCTTTGTTTTGGGCCGAGTATGGTTCCTAACCAGAGGCAGCTGTCTATCGTTGTCTCTGATTGGGAACCATACTTAGGCAGCCTTTTTTCCACCTGTGTTTGTGGGATCTTATTTTTGTATTTTTTGCTTTGTGTGTCTACAGAACGTGACGGTCGTATTTTCCTTTGTTCATTACTTTTTATCGTGTTCGGAGTAAATAAATCACAAGATTAACATATCCCACGCTGCACCTTGATCGACTCCTTTTGATGAACGTTACAGTACTTGTACACAGCCCATCTGTAAATATCCCACCCAACTACCTCATCCCCATATTGTTATTTATCTTTTTGCTCTTTTGCACCCCAGTATCTCTACTTGCACATCATCATCTGCACATCTATCACTCCAGTGTTAATGCTAAATTGTAATTATTTCACCTCTAGGGCCTATTTATTGCTTTACCTCCCTAATCTTCTACATTTGCACACACTACATCAATTTTTTTTATTGTGTTATTGACTGTACGTTTGTTTATGTGTAACTCTGTTGTTTTTGTCGCACTGCTTTGCATTATCGTGGCCAGGTCGCAGTTGTAAATGAGAACTTGTTCTCAACTTGCCTACCTGGTTAAATAAAGGTGGAATAAATAAATAAATAAAAATTAGGCAACAATTACTATTCCCCTTCCCTTCACGAACTAATTTGCCTGCAAGTCTATTTATCATTTGATAAAAAGAAACCATGTCATGAATTAAGAACGATATCTTTTTATTTTCATCAATGCGTCACTCAAATCACTTTCCAAAAAAAGAGCCTTCTAATTAGCATTAGCATCTAATTATTTACATAAAAATACCTTCACATTCATATCTTTTTTAGATAATCAAATAGTTTATGCCTAATTAAAACTTAAATTAACCATTACCAATACCGAATATTGGCTGCAAAAATAGTCAAACTTTATTTAGTAGACTACTCAAACTGTTACCAGCCACACTGGTTTGTACTTTATATGGCCTGTGTGGTCTAATGCAGGGTTTCTCAAACTCGGTCCTGGGCCCCCACCTGGGTGCGCTTTTTGTTTTTGCCCTAGCACTACACAGCTGATATCACTTCTCTTCTATATCTCATCTCTTATATCTCTTCTACATCTGTTCTCTTCTATATCGATCTCTCTCTCTCTCTCTTATCCTCTATATCTCTTCTCTTCTATATCTGTTCTCTTCTATATCTATCTCTCTCTCTTCTATATATCTCTCTCTCTTCTCCTCTATATCTATCTCTCTCTCTTCTATATCTATCTCTCTCTCTCTCTTATCCTCTATATCTCTTCTCTTCTATATCTCTTCTCTTCTATATCTCTCTCTCTTCTCCTCTATATCTATCTCTCTCTCTTCTATATCTCTCTCTCTCTCTCTCTTATCCTCTATATCTCTTCTCTTCTATATCTCTTCTCTTCTATATCTCTCTCTTCTATATCTCTCTCTCTCTTCTATCTCTCTCTCTTCTCCTCTATATCTCTCTCTCTCTTCTATATCTATCTCTCTCTCTTCTATCTCTCTCTCTTATCCTCTATCTCTTCTCTTCTATATCTCTTCTCTTCCATATCTATATATACTCTGTTCTATATCTCTTTTCTTCTATATCTCTACTTTTCCATATATCTATCTCTTCTCTTCTATGGCTCTTCTTTGTTATATGTCTTCTCTTCTATGTCTCTTATCTTCTATATCTCTTCTCTTCTATATCTCTTCTCTTCTATATCTCTTCTCTTCTATATCTCTTCTCTTCTATATCTCTTCTCTTCTATATCTCTTTCATATCTATATCTCTTCTCTTCTATATCCCCTCTCTTCTATGTCTCTTCTCTGTTATATCTCCTCTCTTCTCTTGTATATCTCTTCTTGTCCATATCTCTCACTTCTCTTTTATATCTCTTCCATAACTATATCTCTTCCATATCTATATCTCTTCTCTTTTATATCTCTTCTCTTCTATATCTCTTCTCTTCTATATCTCTTCTTTTCTCTTTTATATCTGTTCTCTTCTATATCTCATCTCTTCTATAAATTTCATCTTCTCTTCTCTTCTATATCTCTTCTCTTCTATATCTCGCCTCTTTTATCTCTTCTATATCTCTTCCTCTATTTCTCTATCTCTTGCTCTATCTGTGTAGAGATGACGGTGGGTAAGGACCAGGAAGTGACTGTGAAGTCTGAAGGAGCAGGAGGTCAGGGGAAAGTCTGGGCCAATGTTACAGGGCCTTCTGGGAAACCTGTCACCAGCAAGGTAGGGATGTAGATTGATCGTTTTTTTTGTTTTAATTTTATTTTAACTCTCTTTTTAAAAACTTAATTACAGTTATATGTTCATTGTTAAAAATGTTGTGCTAAAACCAATGATGAAAGGTGCTTTACAAATAGAAAATGATGAAGTTTGTTATTCATTTGAATGTTAATATTCAAATTATTCAGGTGGAGGCAGGTCTTAAACCAGAGACCAGTCAAGTGAAGTTTATCCCTTGGGAGGCGGGACCATACCAGGTGGAGCTGACCTATGACAGCGCTCCGATCCCAGGATCCCCCTTCAACCCCACCGCCTACCCCCCCACCGACGCCACCAAAGTAAACACGACCTCTAACCCCTGACCCTTAACCCCTGACCCTTAACCCCCGACCCTTAACCCCCGACCCTTAACCCCTGACCCTTAACCCCTGACCCTTAACCCCTGACCCTTAACCCTGTATGTCCTGTTTCCCCCATGTCTGTCAGGTGAAGTGTTCTGGCCCAGGGTTGGAGCGGGCTAAGGTGGGAGAGACCGGGGAGTTTGTGGTGGACTGTACCAACGCGGGTCCAGCTGAGTTGACCATAGAGATCATCAGTGACGGCGGGACAGAGGCGGAGGTCCACATCCAGGATAACGGAGACGGAACCTACACCATCACCTACATCCCCCTGTACCCCGGCTCCTACACCCTCACCATCCGCTACGGTGGGCAGGATGTACCCATCTTCCCCGCCCGCCTGACCGTGGAGCCGGCCGTCAACACCAGCGGAGTCCGCGTGTTCGGCCCGGGAGTAGAGGGCAAAGGTCAGAGAGTGTTCTGTCCACTAGGCTTGTCCTGCAGGTCTAGTAACTGATCCTTAGTAGATCAGTTAGTAGAGCGTGGTGCTTGTAACGCCAGGGTAGTGGGTTGGATATTAGTAGGTCAGTTAGTAGAGCATGGTGCTTGTAATGCCAGGGTAGTGGGTTGGATATTAGTAGGTCAGTTAGTAGAGCATGGTGCTTGTAACGCCAGGGTAGTGGGTTGGATATTAGTAGGTCAGTTAGTAGAGCATGGTGCTTGTAATGCCAGGGTAGTGGGTTGGATATTAGTGGGTCAGTTAGTAGAGCATGGTGCTTGTAATGCCAGGGTAGTGGGTTTGATTCCCGGGGCCACCCATATGTAAAATGTATGCAAGCATGACTGTAAGTTACTTTGGATAAAACTGTCTGCTTAATGGTAGGTGTGACTGCACTGTTAACTAGAATGAATACATAAAATATAGATATACAGCACCAGTCAAAAGTTTGGACACACCTACTCATTCAAGGTTTTTTCTTTACTATTTTCTACATTGTATAATAATTGTGAGTACATCAAAACTATGAAATAACACATATGGAATCATGTAGTAACCAAAAAAGTGTTAAACAAATCAAAATGTATTTTATTGTGTTTTTCTTATCTATATTGAATACATTATTTAAACATTCACAATGTAGGTTGGAAAAAGTATGTGAACCCCCTAGGCTAATGACTTCTCCAAAAGCTAATTTGAGTCAGGTGTAACGAGTGCGCTGAGAGTCGGGATGCAAGTACAGGGAGAAACACAAACAACGCACCGACATGAAACAGAGTCGATAACACCTGAGGAAAGAACCAAGGGGAGTGACAGATAGAGGGAAGGTAGTCAAGGAGGTGATGGAGTCCAGGGGAGGGTCATGAGGCGCTGCTGCGCCAGACGATGGTGACAGGTCTGCGGGATAATCAGCAGCCGGAGAGGGAGTATACGTGACCTCCCCGACTTGCGGCTCCAGCCGCAGGAAGCCGACAAACGGGACGAACCCGAGGATCAGGAGCAGACCGGTCACCACTGCTGAAGAGCGGGAACCCGTCGAGCAGGCTGGGGCGCGGGAGCCCGTCGAGCCGGCTGGGGCGCGGGAGCCCGTCGAGCCGGCTGGGGCGCGGGAACCCGTCGAGCCGGTGGAAGCAGGTGAGCCTGGAAATCTGGCAGATGCATGAAAGCCCAACGAGCCGGCTGGGGCAGGGGAGCCTGGTGATCTGGCAGATGCATGAAAGCCCAACGAGCCGGCTGGGGCAGGGGAGCCTGGTGATCTGGCTGGGGCATGAAAGCCCAACGAGCCGGCTGGGGCAGGGGAGCCTGGTGATCTGGCAGATGCATGAAAGCCCAACGAGCCGGCTGGGGCAGGGGAGCCTGGTGATCTGGCAGATGCATGAAAGCCCAACGAGCCGGCTGGGGCAGGGGAGCCTGGTGATCTGGCAGATGCATGAAAGCCCAACGAGCCGGCTGGGGCAGGGGAGCCCGGTGATCTGGCAGATGCATGAAAGCCCAACGAGCCGGCTGGGGCAGGGGAGCCTGGTGATCTGGCAGATGCATGAAAGCCCAACGAGCCGGCTGTGGCATGAGAGCCTGTAGCGACTCCCGGACCCAACGTGATTTACACAAAAAAAACAGAAACACTCCCTGATGCTTCCCTTAGGTGAGGTGTTGTTCTTTAACGAGTGCGCTGAGAGTTGGGAAGCAAGTACAGGGAGCGAGTGTATTCATAAATAAACACCACACACACAAACAACGCACCGACATGAAACAGAGTCGATAACACCTGAGGAAAGAACCAAGGGGAGTGACAGATAGAGGGAAGGTAGTCAAGGAGGTGATGGAGTCCAGGGGAGTATCATGAGGTGCTGGTGCGCTTGATGTTGGTGCAGGTGTGCGGGATAATCAGCAGCCTGATGACCTAGAGGCCGGAGACGGAGTATAATTGACATCAGGAGTCAGCTAACCTGGAGTACAATCAATGAGACGAGATTGGAGATGTTGGTTAGAGCTGCCCTGCCCTATAAAAAACACTCACAAAATGTGAGTTTGCTATTCACAAGAAGCATTGCCTGATGTGAACCATGCCTTGAACAAAAGAGATCTCAGAAGACCTAAGATTAAGAATACTTGACATGCATAAAGCTGGAAAGGGTTACAAAAGTATTGTCTATAAATACAAAGATGACTGCAAGAGCACAGCACAGAATGCTAAATGAGGTTAAGAAGAATCCTAGAGTGTCAGCTAAAAACGTACAGAAGTCTCTGGAACATGCAAACATCTCTGTTGACGAGTCTACGATACGTAAAACACTAAACAGGAAGGGTGTTCATGGGAGGACACCACGGAAGAAGACATTGCTGTCCAAAAAAAACATTGCTGCAAGTCTGAAGTTTACAAAAGAGCACCTGGATGTTCCACAGCGCTACTGGCGAAATATTCTGTGGACAGATGAAACTACAGTTGAGTTGTTTGAAAAGGAACACACAACACTATGTGTGGAGAAAAAGGCACAGCACACCAACATCAAAACCTCATCCCAACTGTAAAGTATGATGGAGGGAGCATCGTGGTTTGTGGCTGCTTTGCTGCCTCAGGGCCTGGACAACTTGCTATCACCGACAGAAAAATGAATTCCCAAGTTTATCAAGACATTTTGCAGGAGAACGTAAGGCTATCTGTCCTCCAATTGAAGCTCAACAGAAGTTGGGTGATGCAACAGGACAACGACCCAAAACACAGAAGTAAATCAACAACAGAATGGCTTCAACAGAAGAAAATACACCTTCTGGAATGGCCCAGTCAGAGTCCTGACCTCAACCCGATTGAGATGCTATGGCCTGACCTCAAGAGAGCAGTTCACACCAGACATCCCAAGAATATTGCTAAACTGAAACAGTTTTGTAAAGAGGAATGGTCCAAAATTCCTGCTGACCGTTGTGCAGGTCTGATCTGCAACTACAGAAAACGTTTGGTTGAGGTTATTGCTGCCAAAGGAGGGTCAACCAGTTATTAAATCCAAGGGTTCACATACTTTTCCCACCCTGCACTGTCAATGTTTACACGGTGTGTTCAATAAAGACATAAAAAAAAAAACATATAATTGTTTGTGTGTTATTAGTTTAAGCAGACTGTGTTTGTCTATTGTTGTGACTTAGATGAAGATCAGATCAAATTGTATGACCAATTAATGCAGAAATCCAGGTATTTCCAAAGGGTTCACATACTTTTTCTTGTCACTGTATAAGCTATGTTCATGCTGCATTGTATGATTCTTGAGGAAATCTGAACTGGAATTTTTTTAAATAATCGGGCTATTGTAACGAGTTTTCTGAGAATCGGGAAGCAAATTCAGGGGAGTGTTTTAATAAATAAACGCAAATAAATACAAAACAAGAAACACAAACAACTCACAGACATGAAACTGGAACAGAAACACCTGGGGAAGGAACCAAAGGGAGTGACGTATAAAGGGAAGGTAATCAGGGAGGTGATGGAGTCCAGGTGAGTCTGATGCGTGAAAAGATGGCGACAGTTGTGCACCATAACGAGCAGCCAGGTGACCTAGAGGCCGGGGAGAGAGCACATGTGACAGTACCCCCTCCCTGAGGCACGGCTCCACCAAGTACTAAGTCATGTTTTGCAGAGGGGGTCAAATACTTATTTCCCTCATTAAAATCCAAATCAATTTATAACATTTTTGACATGTGTTTTTCTGGATTTTTTTTGTTGTTATTCTGTCTCTCACTGTTCAAATAAACCTCCCATTAAAATTATAGACTGATCAGTTCTTTGTCAGTGGGCAAACGTACCAAATCAGCAGGGGATCAAATACTTTTTTCCCCCTCACTGTAAGCGTGTGTTTCCATTGAGGTAAAGCCAAAGTGTTGTTTTCCTGATGGTTTTATATGACTCATGATCATATACCAATACTTTGGACGTTCTTAAATACCAAAGTACCAAAGCGGAACGGACTGCGACCCCAAAATCGCAATACGTACTGAACTGTGGGTTTGGTGGACCAATTAAATGGCATATATTTGTATTTCTTAGTGTGTTCTGGGCCCTAAGCGTGTTCTGGGCTCTAGGTGTGTTCTGGGCTCTAGGTGTGTTCTAAATATGTGTTCTGTATTCTAGGCATGTTCTAAGCATGTGCTGTGTGTTCTAGGCGTGTTCCGTGAGGCAACCACAGACTTCACGGTAGATGCTCGGCCCCTGACCCAGATAGGAGGGAAGCACATCAAGACAGTCATCCAGAACCCGTCCGGAGACATTACTGAAGCTGTCATCACCGACCACTGTGATGGAACATACAGCGTAGAGTACACGCCCTACCAAGAGGGTGAGTTAGTCCACTACCTAGTCCACTACCTAGTCCACTACCTAGTCCACTACCTAGTCCACTCCCTACCAAGAGGGTGAGTTAGTCCACTACCTAGTCCACTACCTAGTCCACTAACTAGTACACTCCCTACCAAGAGGGTGAGTTAGTCCACTACCTAGTACACTAACTAGTACACTACCTAGTACACTACCTACCAAGAGGGTGAGTTAGTCCACTACCTAGTACACTAACTAGTACACTAACTAGTACACTACCTAGTACACTACCTACCAAGAGGGTGAGTTAGTCCACTACCTAGTACACTACCTAGTACACTCCCTACCAAGAGGGTGAGTTAGTCCACTACCTAGTCCACTACCTAGTCCACTACCTAGTACACTACCTAGTACACTACCTAGTCCACTACCTAGTACACTACCTAGTACACTAACTAGTACACTACCTAGTACACTACCTAGTACACTACCTACCAAGAGGGTGAGTTAGTCCACTACCGAGTACACTAACTAGTACACTCCCTACCAAGAGGGTGAGTTAGTCCACTACCTAGTACACTAACTAGTACACTACCTAGTCCACTACCTAGTACACTACCTACCAAGAGGGTGAGTTAGTCCACTACCTAGTCCACTACCTAGTCCACTACCTAGTCCACTAACTAGTACACTCCCTACCAAGAGGGTGAGTTAGTCCACTACCTAGTACACTAACTAGTACACTACCTAGTCCACTAACTAGTACACTCCCTACCAAGAGGGTGAGTTAGTCCACTACCTAGTACACTAACTAGTACACTACCTAGTCCACTACCTACCAAGAGGGTGAGTTAGTCCACTACCTAGTCCACTAACTAGTACACTCCCTACCAAGAGGGTGAGTTAGTACACTACCTAGTACACTAACTAGTACACTACCTAGTCCACTACCTAGTACACTACCTAGTACACTACCTACCAAGAGGGTGAGTTAGTCCACTACCTAGTCCACTACCTAGTCCACTACCTAGTACACTCCCTACCAAGAGGGTGAGTTAGTACACTACCTAGTACACTAACTAGTACACTACCTAGTCCACTACCTAGTACACTACCTAGTACACTACCTACCAAGAGGGTGAGTTAGTCCACTACCTAGTCCACTACCTAGTCCACTACCTAGTACACTACCTAGTCCACTACCTAGTCCACTACCTACCAAGAGGGTGAGTTAGTCCACTACCTAGTCCACTACCTAGTCCACTACCTAGTACACTACCTAGTCCACTACCTAGTCCACTACCTACCAAGAGGGTGATTTAGTCCACTACCTAGTACACTCCCTACCAAGAGGGCGAGTTAGTCCACTACCTAGTACACTAACTAGTCCACTACCTAGTCCACTACCTACCAAGAGGGTGAGTTAGTCCACTACCTAGTCCACTACCTAGTCCACTACCTACCAAGAGGGTGAGTTAGTCCACTACCTAGTCCACTACCTAGTCCACTAACTAGTACACTCCCTACCAAGAGGGTGAGTTAGTCCACTACCTAGTCCACTAACTAGTACACTACCTAGTCCACTACCTAGTACACTACCTAGTCCACTACCTAGTACACTACCTACCAAGAGGGTGAGTTAGTCCACTACCTAGTCCACTAACTAGTACACTCCCTACCCAGAGGGTGAGTTAGTCCACTACCTAGTCCACTACCTAGTCCACTACCTAGTCCACTAACTAGTACACTCCCTACCAAGAGGGTGAGTTAGTCCACTACCTAGTCCACTACCTAGTCCACTACCTAGTACACTCCCTACCAAGAGGGTGAGTTAGTCCACTACCTAGTCCACTACCTAGTCCACTAACTAGTACACTCCCTACCAAGAGGGTGAGTTAGTCCACTACCTAGTCCACTACCTAGTACACTACCTAGTACACTCCCTACCAAGAGGGTGAGTTAGTCCACTACCGAGCACACGACCTAGTGCACAACCTTGTCCACTACCTAGTCCACTACCTAGTACACTACCCAGTACACTACCTAGTACACTACCCAGTACACTACCTAGTACACTCCCTACCAGAAGGTGAGTTAGTCCACTACCTAGTCCACTACCTAGTCCACTACCTAGTAGAGAAGAATGGGAGAAACTCCCCAAATAAAGGTGTGCCAAGCATCTAGCCTCATACCCAAGAAGACTCCAGGCTGTAAATGCTGCCAAAGGTGCTTCAACAGAGTACTGAGTTAAAGGGTCTGAATACTTATGGAAATGTGATATAAAAAAATAATGTCATTATGGGGTATTGTGATGTCATTATGGGGTATTGTGATGTCATTATGGGGTGTGGTGATGTCATTATGGGGTATTGTGATGTCATTATGGGGTATTGTGATGTCATTATGGGGTATTGTGATGTCAGTATGGGGTATTGTGATGTCATTATGGGGTATTGTGATGTCAGTATGGGGTATTGTGATGTCAGTATGGGGTATTGTGATGTCATTATGGGGTATTGTGATGTCATTATGGGGTATTGTGATGTCATTATGGGGTATTGTGATGTCAGTATGGGGTATTGTGATGTCATTATGGGGTATTGTGATGTCATTATGGGGTATTGTGATGTCAGTATGGGGTATTGTGATGTCATTATGGGGTGTGGTGATGTCATTATGGGGTATTGTGATGTCATTATGGGGTATTGTGATGTCATTATGGGGTATTGTGATGTCAGTATGGGGTATTGTGATGTCATTATGGGGTATTGTGATGTCATTATGGGGTATTGTGATGTCATTATGGGGTGTGGTGATGTCATTATGGGGTATTGTGATGTCATTATGGGGTATTGTGATGTCATTATGGGGTATTGTGATGTCATTATGGGGTATTGTGATGTCAGTATGGGGTATTGTGATGTCAGTATGGGGTATTGTGATGTCATTATGGGGTATTGTGATGTCATTATGGGGTATTGTGATGTCATTATGGGGTATTGTGATGTCAGTATGGGGTATTGTGATGTCATTATGGGGTATTGTGATGTCATTATGGGGTATTGTGATGTCATTATGGGGTATTGTGATGTCATTATGGGGTATTGTGATGTCAGTATGGGGTATTGTGATGTCAGTATGGGGTATTGTGATGTCATTATGGGGTATTGTGATGTCAGTATGGGGTATTGTGATGTCATTATGGGGTGTGGTGATGTCATTATGGGGTATTGTGATGTCATTATGGGGTATTGTGATGTCAGTATGGGGTATTGTGATGTCATTATGGGGTATTGTGATGTCATTATGGGGTATTGTGATGTCAGTATGGGGTATTGTGATGTCATTATGGGGTGTGGTGATGTCATTATGGGGTATTGTGATGTCATTATGGGGTATTGTGATGTCATTATGGGGTATTGTGATGTCATTATGGGGTGTGGTGATGTCATTATGGGGTATTGTGATGTCATTATGGGGTATTGTGATGTCATTATGGGGTATTGTGATGTCATTATGGGGTATTGTGATGTCATTATGGGGTATTGTGATGTCATTATGGGGTATTGTGTGTAGAAAAACAATCTAATCAACTTTAGAATAAGAATGAAACTTAACAAAATGTGGAAAAAGTAAAGGGTTACGGTTAGTAAAGGGATAACTCTATATGATAACTCTATATGATAACTCTGTTCTGTCCAGGTCCCCCAGTGTAGAGGTGGTCTATATGATAACTCTATATGATAACTCTGTTCTGTCCAGGTCCCCACATTGTAGATGTGGCGTACGATGAGACACCAGTACCCAACAGTCCGTTCTGTGTTGGCGTGACGGAGGGGTGTGACCCGGGGCGTGTCCGTGTGCATGGACCCGGCCTGGACAGAGGCATCACCAACACAGCCAACACATTCACAGTGGAGACCCGGTGCGACTCACAGCTTCCTCCTCTCTCTCTCTCTCTAACACACAGACTCACCTTCCTCCTCTCTCTCTCTCTAACACACAAACTCACCTTCCTCCGCTCTCTCTCTCTAACACACAGACTCACCTTCCTCCTCTCTCTCTCTCTAACACACAGACTCACCTTCCTCCTCTCTCTCTCTCTAACACACAGACTCACCTTCCTCCTCTCTCTCTCTCTAACACACAGACTCACCTCCCTCCTCTCTCTCTCTCTAACACACAGACTCACCTCCCTCCTCTCTCTCTCTCTAACACACAGAAACACAGCTTCAGGAGACTGTCTAGCCTGTGTTACAGAACAATGATCTCTCTCTCTCTTGCTCTCTCTCTCTCTCTCTCTCTCTGTCTCTCTCTCTGTCTCTCTGTCTCTCTCTGTCTCTTTCTCTCTCTCTCTCTCTCTCTCTCTCTTTCTCTCTTTCTCTCTCTCTCTCTCTCTCTCTCTCTCTGTCTCTCTCTCTCTCTCTCTCTCTCTCTCTCTCTCAAAATTCAAAGGGCTTTATTGGCATGGGGAAACATATGTTAACATTGCCAAAGCAAATGAAATAGATAATAAACAAAAGTGAAATAAACAATAAAAATGTACAGTAAACATTACACTCACAAAAGTTCCAAATGAATATAATCATTACAAATGTCATATTATGTCTATATACAGCGTTGTAACGATGTGCAAATAGTTAAAGTACAAAAGGGAAAATTAATAAACATAAATATGGGTTGTATTTACAATGGTGTTTGTTCTTCACTGGTTGCCCTTTTCCTGTGGCAACAGGTCACACATCTTGCTGCTGTGATGTCACACTGTGGTATTTCACCCAGTAGATATGGGAGTTTATCACAATTGATTTGTTTTCTAATTCTTTGTGGATCTGGGTAATCTGAGGGAAATATGTGTCTCTAATATGGTCATACATTTGGCAGGAGGTTAGGAAGTGCAGCTCAGCTTCCACCTCATTTTGTTGGCAGTGTTGCACATAGCCTGTCTTCTCTTGAGAGCCAGGTCTGCCTACGGCGGCCTTTCTCAATAGCAAGGCTATGCTCACTGAGTCGGTACATAGTCAAAGCCTTCCTTAAGTTTGGGTCAGTCACAGTGGTCAGGTGTTCTGCCACTGTGTCCTCTCTGTTTAGGGCCAAATAGCATTCTAGTTTGCTCTGTTTTTTTGTTAATTCTTTCCAATGTGTCAAGTAATTATCTTTTTGTTTTCTCATGATTTGGTTGGGTCTAATTGTGTTGCTGTCCTGGGGCTCTGTGGGGTCTGTTTGTGTTTGTGAACAGAGCCCCAGGACCAGCTTGCTTAGGGGACTCTTCTCCAGGTTCATCTCTCTGTAGGTGATGGCTTTGTTTTGGAAGATTTGGGAATCACTTCCTTTTAGGTGGTCGCAGAATTTTATGCACCTTTTCTTGATTTTGATAATTAGCGGGTATCGGCCTAATTCTGCTCTGCATTATTTGGTGTTTTACTTTGTACACAGAGGATATTTTTGCAGAATTCTGTACGCAGAGTCTCAATTTAGTGTTTGTCCCATTTTGTGAATTCTTGGTTGGTGAGCGGACCCCAGACCTCACAACCATAAGGGGCAATGGGGTCTATAAATGTTTAAAGTATTTTAAGCCAGATCCTAATTGGTGTGTCGAGTTGTATGTTCCTTTTGATGGCATAGAAGGCCCTTCTTGCCTTGTCTCTCAGATCGTTCACAGCTTTGTGGAAGTTACCTGTGGCGCTGATGTTTAGGCCGAGGTATGTATTGTTTTTTTTTGTGCTTTAGGTCAACGGTGTCTAGATGGAATTTTGTATTTGTGGTCCTGGCAACTGGACCTTTTTTGGAACACCATTATTTTTGTCTTACTGAGATTTACTGTCAGGGCCCAGGTCTGACAGAATCTGTGCAGAAGATCTAGGTGCTGCTGTAGGCCCTCCTTGGTTGGGGACAGAAGCACCAGATCATCAGCAAACAGTAGACATTTGACTTCAGATTCTAGTAGGGTGATGGGTGCTGCAGACTGTTCTAGTGCCCTCGCCAATTCATTGATATATATGTTGAAGAGGGTGGGGCTCAAGCTGCATCCCTGTCTCACCCCACGACTTGTGGAAAGAAATGGGTGTGTTTCTGCCACTTTTAACTCCACACTTGTTGCTTGTGTACATGGATTTTAGAATGTCTCTTTTTCCCTCTCTTTCTCGCTCTGTCTCTCTCTCTCACCGTAGTGGTGCGGGTACAGGCGGTCTGAGTCTGGGAGTAGACGGCCCGTCGGAGGCTAAGATGTCTTGCACCGACAACAAAGATGGCAGCTGCAGTGTAGAGTACATTCCCTACGAGGCTGGAACATATAACCTCAACATCACCTACGGAGGACAGCCCATCGCTGGTACGGAGACACACACGTACAAACACCCACAGATACACCCACAGATACACCCACAGATACACCCACAGATACACCCACAGATACACACACTGGTACACCCACAGATACACCCACAGATACACCCACAGATACACCCACAGATACACACACTGATACACCCACAGATACACCCACAGATACACCCACAGATACACCCACAGATACACACACTGATACACCCACAGATACACCCACAGATACACCCACAGATACACCCACTGGTACACCAACAGATACACACACTGGTACACCCACAGATACACCCACAGATACAGCCACAGATACACCCACAGATACACACACTGATACACCCACACATACACCCACAGATACACCCACAGATACACCCACTGGTACACCGACAGATACACACACTGGTACACCCACAGATACACACACTGGTACACCCACAGATACACCCACAGATACACCCACAGATACACACACTGGTACACCCACAGATACACACACTGGTACACCCACAGATACACACACTGGTACAGCCACAGATACACCCACAGATACACCCACAGATACACCCACAGATACACCCACTGATACACCCACAGATACACCCACTGATACACCCACAGATACACCCACAGATACACACACTGGTACACCCACAGATACACCCACTGATACACCCACTGATGCACCCACAGATACACCCACTGATACACCCACAGATACACCCACAGATACACCCACAGAGACACCCACTGGTACACCCACAGATACACACACTGGTACACCCACAGATACACCCACAGATACACCCACAGATACACACACAGATACACACACTGGTACACCCACAGATACACCCACAGATACACCCACAGATACACCCACTGATACACCCACAGATACACCCACTGATACACCCACAGATACACCCACAGATACACCCACAGATACACACACTGGTACACCCACAGATACACCCACTGATACACCCACTGATACACCCACAGATACACCCACTGATACACCCACAGATACACCCACAGATACACCCACTGGTACACACACAGATACACACACTGGTACACCCACAGATACACCCACAGATACACCCACAGATACACACACTGGTACACCCACAGATACACCCACTGATACACCCACTGATACACCCACAGATACACCCACTGATACACCCACAGATACACCCACAGATACACCCACTGGTACACCCACAGATACACACACTGGTACACCCACAGATACACCCACAGATACACCCACAGATACACCCACAGATACACACACAGATACACCCACAGATACACCCACAGATACACCCACAGATACACACACTGGCACACCCACAGATACACCCACAGATACACCCACAGATACACCCATAGATACACACACTGATACACCCACAGATACACCCATAGATACACCCACAGATACACCCACAGATACACACACTGATACACCCACAGATACACCCACAGATACACCCACAGATACACACACTGGTACACCCACAGATACACACACTGGTACACCCACAGATACACACACTGGTACACCCACAGATACACCCACAGATACACCCACAGATACACACACTGGTACACCCACAGATACAGACACTGGTGCACCCACAGATACACACACTGGTACACCCACAGATACACACACTGGTACACCCACAGATACACCCACAGATACACCCACAGATACACCCACTGATACACCCACAGATACACCCACAGATACACCCACAGATACACACACTGGTACACCCACAGATACACCCACTGATACACCCACTGATACACCCACAGATACACCCACTGATACACCCACAGATACACCCACAGATACACCCACAGATACACCTACTGGTACACCCACAGATACACACACTGGTACACCCACAGATACACCCACAGATACACACACAGATACACACACTGGTACACCCACAGATACACCCACAGATACACACACAGATACACCCACAGATACACCCACAGATACACCCACTGATACACCCACAGATACACCCACAGATACACCCACTGGTACACCCACAGATACACACACTGGTACACCCACAGATACACCCACAGATACACCCACAGATACACACAAAGATACACACACTGGTACACCCACAGATACACCCACAGATACACACACAGATACATACACTGATACACCCACAGATACACCCACAGATACACCCACAGATACACCCACAGATACACACACTGGTACACCCACAGATACACCCACTGATACACCCACTGATACACCCACAGATACACCCACTGATACACCCACAGATACACCCACAGATACACCCACAGATACACCTACTGGTACACCCACAGATACACACACTGGTACACCCACAGATACACCCACAGATACACACACAGATACACACACTGGTACACCCACAGATACACCCACAGATACACACACAGATACACCCACAGATACACCCACAGATACACCCACAGATACACCCACTGGTACACCCACAGATACACACACTGGTACACCCACAGATACACCCACAGATACACACACAGATACACCCACAGATACACCCACAGATACACCCACAGATACACCCACTGATACACCCACAGATACACCCACAGATACACCCACAGATACACACACTGGTACACCCACAGATACACCCACTGATACACCCACTGATACACCCACAGATACACCCACTGATACACCCACAGATACACCCACTGATACACCCACTGATACACCCACTGATACACCCACAGATACACCCACTGATACACGCACAGATACACCCACAGATACACCCACAGATACACACACAGATACACACACTGGTACACCCACAGATACACCCACAGATACACCCACAGATACACACACAGATACACACACTGGTACACCCACAGATACACCCACAGATACACCCACAGATACACACACAGATACACCCACAGATACACCTACAGATACACCCACTGATACACCAACAGATACACCCACAGATACACCCACAGATACACCCACTGATACACCCACAGATACACCCACTGATACACCCACTGATACACCCACAGATACACCCACAGATACACCCACAGATACACCCACTGGTACACCCACAGATACACACACTGGTACACCCACAGATACACCCACAGATACACCCACAGATACACACACAGATACACACACAGCTACACCCACAAATACACTCACAGATACACCCACAGATACACCCACAGATACACACACTGATACACCCACAGATACACCCACAGATA
>NC_138305.1:114490000-114512500 GCF_965601325.2 Salmo salar
TCTCTCTCTCTCTTTGTCTCTCTCTATCTATCGCTCTCTCTCTCTCTCTGTGTGTCTCTCTCTCTCTGTCTTTTTGTGTCTCTTTCGCTCTCTCAGTTTCAATTTCAATGTAAGGGCTTTGTTGGCATGGGAAACATATGTTAACATTGCCAATGCAAGTGAAGTAGATAGTAAACAAAAGTGAAATAAACAATACAAATTAAGAGTAAACATTGTACTTACAGAATATGCAAAATAATAAAGACATTTCAAATGTCATATTATGTCATATACAGTGTTGTGATGATGTGCAAATAGTTAAAGTACAAAAGGGAAAATGAATTAAACATAAATATGGGTTGTATTTACAATGGTGTTTGTTCTTCACTGGTTGCCCTTTTCTTGTGGCAACAGGTCACAAATCTTGCTGCTGTGATGGCACACTGTGGTACTTCACCCAGGAGATAGAAAGTGCAGCTCAGTTCCCACCTCATTTTGTGGGCAGTGTTGCACATAGCCTGTCTTCTCTTGAGAGCCAGGTCTGCCTACAGCGGCCTTTCTCAATAGCAAGGCTATGCTCACTGAGTCTGTATATAGTCAAAGCTTTCCTTAAGTTTGGGTCAGTCACAGTGGTCAGGTATTCTGCCACTGTGTTCTCTCTGTTTAGGGCCAAATAACATTCTAGTTTGCTCTGTTTTTTTGTTAATTCTTTCCAATGTGTCAATGTGTCAAGTAATTATCTTTTTGTTTTCTAATGATTTGGTTGGGTCTAATTGTGTTGCTGTCCTGGGGCTCTGTGGGGTCTGTTTGTGAACAGAGCCCCAGGACCAACTTGCTTAGGGGACTCTTCTCCAGGTTCATCTCTCTGTAGGTGATGGCTTTGTTATGGAAGGTTTAGGAATCGCTTCTTTTTAGGTGGTTGTAGATAATTAGCGTGTACCAGCCTAATTGTGCTCTGCATGCATTATTTGGTGTTTTACTTTGTACACAGGGGATATTTTTGCAGAGTTCTGTATGCAGAGTCTCAATTTGGTGTTTTATCCCATTTTGTGAATTTTTTTTGGGCGAGCGGACCCCAGACCTCACAACCATCAATGGCAATGGGTTCTATAACTGATTCAAGTATTTTAAGCCAGATCCTAATTGGTATGTTGAATTGTATGTTCCTTTTGATGGCATTGAAAGCCCTTCTTGCCTTGTCTCTCAGATCGTTCACAGCTTTGTGGAAGTTACCTGTGGGGCTGATGTTTAGGTCGAGGTATGTATAGTTTTTTGTGTGCTCTAGGTCAATGGTGTCTAGATGGAATTTGGATTTGTGGTCCTGGTGACTGGACCTTTTTTGGAACACCATTATTTTTGTCTGACTGTGATTTACTGTCAGGGCCCAGGTCTGACAGAATCTGTGCAGAATATCTAGGTGCTGCTGTAGGCCCTCCTTGGTTGGGGACAGAAACACCAGATCATCAGCAAACAGTAGACATTTGACTTCAGATTCTAGTAGGGTGAGGCTGGGTGCTGCAGACTGTTCTAGTGCCCTCGCCAATTCGTTGATATATATGTTGAAGAGGGTGGGGCTTAAATTGCATCCCTGTCTCAACTCACGGCCCTGTGGAAAGAAATGTGTGTGTTTTTTGCCAATTTAAACCACACACTTGTTGTTTGTGTACATACATTTTATAATGTTGTATGTTTTTCCCCCAACACCACATTCCATCAATTTGTATAGCAGACCCTCAGACCCTCAGACCCTCAGACCCTCAGACCCTCAGACCCTCATGCCAAACTGAGTCAAAGGCTTTTTTGAAATCAACAAAGTTACGTGGTCTGTCCTACGGTAATTTGGTAAAAAGCCAATTTGACATTTGCTCAGGACATTGTTTTCACTGAGGAAATGTACAAGTCTGCTGTTAATGATAATGCAGAGGATTTTCCCAAGGTTGCTGTTGACGCATATCCCACGGTAGTTGTTGGGGGTCAAATTTGTCTCCACTTTTGTGGATTGGGGTGATCAGTCCTTGGTTATAAATATTGGGGAAGATACCAGAGCTGAGGATGATGTTAAAGAGTTTTAGTTTAGCCAATTGGAATTTGTTGTCTGTATATTTTATAATTTCATTGAGGATACCATCAACACCACAGGCCTTTTTGGGTTGGAGGGTTTGTATTTTGTCCTGTACATCATTCAAGGTAATTGGAGAATCCAGTGGGTTCTGGTCGTCTTTAATAGTTGATTCTTAGATTTGTATTTGATCATGTATATGTTTTTGCTGTTTGTTCTTTGTTATAGAGCCAAAAGGATTGGAGAAGTGGTTCATCCATACATCTCCATTTTGGATAGATAACTCTCTGTGTTTGTTTAGTGTTAGAGTCTATGGATGGAGAAGTCACTTATCTAATACACCTCCGTTTGTTTAGCGTGTTCCAATTTTCCCAGAAGTAGTTCGATTCTATGGATTCTTGAATTACATTGAGCTTATTTCTGACGTGCTGTTGCTTTTTCCCCGTAGTGGATTCCTATATTGTTTTAGTGGTTCACCATAGTGAAGGAGTAGACTCTGGTTTTCTGTATTGTTTTAGTGGTTCACCATAGTGAAGGCGTAGACTCTGGTTTTCTGTATTGTTTTAGTGGTTCACCATAGTGAAGGCGTAGACTCTGGTTTTCTGTATTGTTTTAGTGGTTCACCATAGTGAAGGCTTAGGCTCTGGTTTTCTGTATTGTTTTAGTGGTTCACCATAGTGAAGGCGTAGACTCTGGTTTTCTGTATTGTTTTAGTGGTTCACCATAGTGAAGGCGTAGACTCTGGTTTTCTGTATTGTTTTAGTGGTTCACCATAGTGAAGGCGTAGACTCTGGTTTTCTGGGTCTCTATGTTTCTGGTTGGATAAGTTTCTCAATTTCTTTATTAGGTTTTTGTATTCTTCATCAAACCATTTGTCATTGTTGTTAATTTTCTTCGGTTTTCTGTTTGAAATGTTTAGATTTGACAGGGAAGCTGAGAGGTCAAATATACTGTTTAGGTTTTCTCCTGCCAAGTTTACACCTTCACTATTACAGTGGAACGTTTTGTCCAGGAAGTTGTCTAAAATGGATTGAATGTGTCGTTGCCTAATAGTTGTTTGGTAGGTTTCCACACTACTTTCCTTCCATCTATAGTATTTCTTAATATTATTCAGTTCCTTTGACTTTGATGCCTCATGATTGAGTATTGCTCTGTTCCAGTAGACTGTGATTTTGCTGTGGTCTGATAGGGGTGTCAGTGGGCTGACTGTGAACACTCTGAGAGACTCTGGGTTAAGGTCAGTGATAAAGTAGTCTACAGTACTACTGCCAAGAGATGATAGTTTACGTTGTTGTGCCTATGGGGGAATATGGGGGAGGGAATGCTGTCACCTCCAGGTAGGTGTTTGTCCCCCTGTGTGCTGAGGGTGTCAGGTTCATGTCCAGTTCTGCATTTAAGTCGCCACAGACTAGTACATGTCCCTGGGCCTGGAAATTATTGATTTCCCCTTCCAGGATGGAGAATCTGTCTTCATTATAGTATGGGGATTCTAGTGGGGGGATATAGGTAGGATGGAGAAGCTGTCTTCATTATAGTATGGGGATTCTAGTGGGGGGATATAGGTAGGATGGAGAAGCTGTCTTCATTATAGTATGGGGATTCTAGTGGGGGGATATAGGTAGGATGGAGAAGCTGTCTTCATTATAGTATGGGGATTCTAGTGGGGGGATATAGGTAGGATGGAGAAGCTGTCTTCATTATAGTATGGGGATTCTAGTGGGGGGATATAGGTAGGATGGAGAAGCTGTCTTCATTAAAGTATGGGGATTCTAGTGGGAGATATAGGTAGGATGGAGAAGCTGTCTTCATTATAGTATGGGTATTCTAGTGGGGGGATATAGGTAGGATGGAGAAGCTGTCTTCATTATAGTATGGGGATACTAGTGGGGGGATATAGGTAGGATGGAGAAGCTGTCTTCATTAAAGTACAGGGATTCTAGTGGGGGGATATAGGTAGCACACAGGAGGACATTTTCTCTGTTGAGATCATTTCCTTATTCATTTCTAGCCAGATGTAAAATGTTCCTGTTTTGATTAATTTAATAGAGTGGGTTAGGTCTGCTATATACCAAATTAGCATACCCCCTGAGTCCCTTCCCTGTTTCACACCTGGTAGTTTGGTGGATGGGACTTGGGTGGAGTGGTGGTTTTGAGTCACAGTCACGGGAAATACTTGCATTTACCCGCTGTATGGTGGCAGGGTGGAAGTATTTTCGTGGTAGCAGGGTGGAGATAACCACTGGTGCGATGGGGAAAGTAGAAGAAGCTTTTTCAATCACTCCCTTCAGTGCTGTGGCCATAGTTTCCAGCTGGGCTCTCAGGTCGTTTGTGCCTGTGTGTATTATTATGTGGCTGGGTGAACCTAGTTGGTCCTCAGACAGAAGGTCTAGGGTGCTGGGTGGCCCTAGTTGGTCCTCAGACAGAAGGTCTAGGGGGCGCTGGGTGGCCCTAGTTGGTCCTCAGACAGAAGGTCTAGGGTGCGCTGGGTGAACCTAGTTGGTCCTCAGACAGAAGGTCTAGGGTGCGCTGGGTGAAGCCAGTTGGTCCTCAGACAGAAGGTCTAGGGCGCGCTGGGTGATCCTAGTTGGTCCTCAGACAGAAGGTCTAGGGGGCGCTGGGTGACCCTAGTTGGTCCTCAGACAGAAGGTCTAGGGGGCGCTGGGTGAACCTAGTTGGTCCTCAGACAGAAGGTCTAGGGTGCGCTGGGTGACCCTAGTTGGTCCTCAGACAGAAGGTCTAAGGTGCGCTGGGTGACCCTAGTTGGTCCTCAGACAGAAGGTCTAGGGTGCGCTGGGTGAACCTAGTTGGTCCTCAGACAGAAGGTCTAGGGTGCGCTGGGTGAACCTAGTTGGTCCTCAGACAGAAGGTCTAGGGTGCGCTGGGTGAACCTAGTTGGTCCTCAGACAGAAGGTCTAGGGTGCTGGGTGAACCTAGTTGGTCCTCAGACAGAAGGTCTAGGGTGCTGGGTGAACCTAGTTGGTCCTCAGACAGACGGTCTAAGGTGCTGGGTGACCCTAGTTGGTCCTCAGACAGAAGGTCTAAGGTGCTGGGTGACCCTAGTTGGTCCTCAGACAGAAGGTCTAAGGTGCTGGGTGACCCTAGTTGGTCCTCAGACAGAAGGTCTAGGGCGCTGGGTGAACCTAGTTGGTCCTCAGACAGAAGGTCTAGGGTGCGCTGGGTGACCCTAGTTGGTCCTCAGACAGAAGGTCTAGGGTGCGCTGGGTGAACCTAGTTGGTCCTCAGACAGAAGGTCTAGGGTGCGCTGGGTGACCCTAGTTGGTCCTCAGACAGAAGGCTAGGGGGCGTTGGGTGAACCTAGTTCAGACAGAAGGTCTAGGGTGCGCTGGGTGAACCTAGTTGGTCCTCAGACAGAAGGTCTAAGGTGGTGGGTGACCCTAGTTCAGACAGAAGGTCTAGGGTGCTGGGTGTTTGGACACCAGTGTTTAGACACACTGTGTGTTTGGGAAAAAGTTTATTTTCTTGTATATATTTCCTGTTTAAGTCCACAAGGAGAACAATATGTGGCTTGTGTATGTCCTCAGTGGGTGTGGGGGGGGGGGGGGGGGGGGGGGGCTATCAGGGTGGCTGATGGGGGGGTGCTCAGAGGGGGTGGGATCACCTGGGCTTGGGGATTTTCATTGGTCTGTGTCAGGGATGGTCTGTGTGGAAGATTAAGTTGCTTATATTCCTATTTTTATAACAGTCAGCAAAAGTGTCTCGTGATTTTCCAGGTCCTTCATTTTGTGATCTTTTTGTGACTTATCATTTTTTTCCATCCAGAGGATTCTGTATTTCACCTCTGAACAGCGAGAGGGGGCTTCAAAGGGCTCTGCATTTGGTTGTGCTACACTCATTGTTGGGCTCGAGGGCTTTGACACCTCTCACTTCACACCTCAGTGCTAATTAAAGTCGTACCTCTTTGTCCTAGCATTCAGTTCTTATAAAGTAAAATATATCATTGTAATGCATTTTTCTACTTGGCTTCAGACTAAACATTACTCACTCAGTTCCAGGTTGGATGGTGTTTTCATGTTTCTGTTTGTTTGGCTTGGGAATAATAATCTTTGGTGGTATGAAGGTAATTCCATCCAAAATCAGGTGGTAGGTTTGGAGTGAAAGTTATGTTGTGGAGGGTAGTATCCTGTATATGTCCTGGTGACATAGTGAAGGTTATGTTGTGGAGGGTAGTATTCTGTATATGTCCTGGTGACATAGTGAAGGTTATGTTGTGGAGGGTAGTATCCTGTATATGTCCTGGTGACATAGTGAAGGTTATGTTGTGGAGGGTAGTATCCTGTATATGTCCTGGTGACATAGTGAAGGTTATGTTGTAGAGGGTAGTATCCTGTATATGTCCTGGTGACATAGTGTTGTGGAGGGTAGTATCCTGTATATGTCCTGGTGACATAGTGAAAGTTATGTTGTGGAGGGTAGTATCCTGTATATGTCCTGGTGACATAGTGTTGTGGAGGGTAGTATCCTGTATATGTCCTGGTGACATAGTGAAGGTTATGTTGTGGAGGGTAGTATCCTGTATATGTCCTGGTGACATAGTGTTGTGGAGGGTAGTATCCTCTATATGTCCTGGTGACATAGTGAAGGTTATGTTGTGGAGGGTAGTATCCTGTATATGTCCTGGTGACATAGTGTTGTGGAGGGTAGTATCCTGTATATGTCCTGGTGACATAGTGTTGTGGAGGGTAGTATCCTGTATATGTCCTGGTGACATAGTGTTGTGGAGGGTAGTATCCTGTATATGTCCTGGTGACATAGTGTTGTGGAGGGTAGTATCCTCTATATGTCCTGGTGACATAGTGTTGTGGAGGGTAGTATTCTGTATATGTCCTGGTGACATAGTATTGTGGAGGGTAGTATTCTGTATATGTCCTGGTGACATAGTGTTGTGGAGGGTAGTATTCTGTATATGTCCTGGTGACATAGTGTTGTGGAGGGTAGTATTCTGTATATGTCCTGGTGGCATAGTGTTGTGGAGGGTAGTATCCTGTATATGTCCTGGTGACATAGTGTTGTGGAGGGTAGTATCCTGTATATGTCCTGGTGACATAGTGAAGGTTATGTTGTGGAGGGTAGTATCCTGTATATGTCCTGGTGACATAGTGTTGTGGAGGGTAGTATCCTGTATATGTCCTGGTGGCATAGTGTTGTGGAGGGTAGTATCCTGTATATGTCCTGGTGACATAGTGTTGTGGAGGGTAGTATCCTGTATATGTCCTGGTGACATAGTGTTGTGGAGGGTAGTATCCTGTATATGTCCTGGTGACATAGTGTTGTGGAGGGTAGTATCCTGTATATGTCCTGGTGACATAGTGTTGTGGAGGGTAGTATCCTGTATATGTCCTGGTGACATAGTGAAGGTTATGTTGTGGAGGGTAGTATCCTGTATATGTCCTGGTGACATAGTGAAGGTTATGTTGTGGAGGGTAGTATCCTGTATATGTCCTGGTGACATAGTGAAGGTTATGTTGTGGAGGGTAGTATCCTGTATATGTCCTGGTGACATAGTGAAGGTTATGTTGTGGAGGGTAGTATCCTGTATATGTCCTGGTGACATAGTGAAGGTTATGTTGTGGAGGGTAGTATCCTGTATATGTCCTAGTGACATAGTGAAGGTTATGTGATGGAGGGTAGTATCCTGTATATGTCCTGGTGACATAGTGTTGTGGAGGGTAGTATCCTGTATATGTCCTGGTGACATAGTGTTGTGGAGGGTAGTATCCTGTATATGTCCTGGTGACATAGTGTTGTGGAGGGTAGTATCCTGTATATGTCCTGGTGACATAGTGTTGTGGAGGGTAGCATCCTGTATATGTCCTGGTGGCATAGTGTTGTGGAGGGTAGTATCCTGTATATGTCCTGGTGGCATAGTGTTGTAGAGGGTAGTATAGGTGTATATGTCCTGGTGACATAGTGTTGTGGAGGGTAGTATCCTGTATATGTCCTGGTGACATAGTGTTGTGGAGGGTAGTATCCTGTATATGTCCTGGTGACATAGTGAAGGTTGTGTTGTGGAGGGTAGTATCCTGTATGTGTCCTGGTGACATAGTGAAGGTTATGGTGTGGAGGGTAGTATCCTGTATATGTCCTGGTGACATAGTGTTGTGGAGGGTAGTATCCTGTATATGTCCTGGTGACATAGTGTTGTGGAGGGTAGTATCCTGTATATGTCCTGGTGGCATAGTGTTGTAGAGGGTAGTATAGGTGTATATGTCCTGGTGACATAGTGTTGTGGAGGGTAGTATCCTGTATATGTCCTGGTGGCATAGTGTTGTAGAGGGTAGTATAGGTGTATATGTCCTGGTGACATAGTGTTGTGGAGGGTAGTATCCTGTATATGTCCTGGTGACATAGTGTTGTGGAGGGTAGTATCCTGTATATGTCCTGGTGACATAGTGAAGGTTATGTTGTGGAGGGTAGTTTCCTGTATGTGTCCTGGTGACATAGTGAAGGTTATGGTGTGGAGGGTAGTATCCTGTATATGTCCTGGTGACATAGTGTTGTGGAGGGTAGTATCCTGTATATGACCTGGTGACATAGTGAAGGTTATGTGATGGAGGGTAGTATCCTTTATATGTCCTGGTGACATAGTGTTGTGGAGGGTAGTATCCTGTATATGTCCTGGTGACATAGTGTTGTGGAGGGTAGTATCCTGTATATGTCCTGGTGACATAGTGTTGTGGAGGGTAGTATCCTGTATATGTCCTGGTGACATAGTGTTGTGGAGGGTTTTATCTTGTATATGTCCTGGTGACATAGTGTTGTGGAGGGTAGTATCCTGTATATGTCCTGGTGACATAGTGTTGTGGAGGGTAGTATCCTGTATATGTCCTGGTGACATAGTGTTGTGGAGGGTAGTATCTTGTATATGTCCTGGTGACATAGTGTTGTGGAGGGTAGTATCCTGTATATGTCCTGGTGACATAGTGTTGTGGAGGGTAGTATCCTGTATATGTCCTGGTGACATAGTGTTGTGGAGGGTAGTGTCCTATATATGTCCTGGTAACATAGTGTTGTAGAGGGTAGTATACTGTATATGTCCTGGTGACATAGTGTTATGGAGGGTAGTATCCTGTATATGTCCTGGTGACATAGTGTTGTGGAGGGTAGTGTCCTATATATGTCCTGGTAACATAGTGTTGTAGAGGGTAGTATACTGTATATGTCCTGGTGACATAGTGTTATGGAGGGTAGTATCCTGTATATGTCCTGGTGACATAGTGTTGTAGAGGGTAGCATCCTGTATATGTCCTGGTGACATAGTGTTATGGAGGGTAGTATCCTGTATATGTCCTGGTGACATAGTGTTGTAGAGGGTAGCATCCTGTATATGTCCTGGTGACATAGCGTTGTGGAGGGTAGTATCCTGTATGTGTCCTGGTGACATAGTGTTGTAGAGGGTAGTATCCTGTATATGTCCTGGTGACATAGTGTTGTGGAGGGTAGTATCCTGTATATGTCCTGGTGACATAGTGAAGGTTATGTTGTGGAGGGTAGTATCCTGTATATGTCCTGGTGACATAGTGTTGTAGAGGGTAGTATCCTGTATATGTCCTGGTGACATAGTGAAGGTTATGTTGTGGAGGGTAGTATCCTGCATATGTCCTGGTGACATAGTGAAGGTTATGTTGTGGAGGGTAGTATCCTTTATATGTCGTGGTGACATAGTGAAGGTTATGTTGTGGAGGGTAGTATCCTGTATATGTCCTGGTGACATAGTGTTGTGGAGGGTAGTATCCTGTATATGTCCTGGTGACATAGTGTTGTGGAGGGTAGTATCCTGTATATGTCCTGGTGACAGTATTGTAAAGGGTCGTATCCTGTATATGTCCTGGTGACATAGTGTTGTGGAGGGTAGTATCCTGTATATGTCCTGGTGACATAGTGAAGGTTATGTTGTAGAGGGTAGAATCCTGTATATGTCCTGGTGACATAGTGTTGTGGAGGGTAGTATCCTGTATATGTCCTGGTGACATAGTGAAGGTTATGTTGTGGAGGGTAGTATCCTGTATATGTCCTGGTGACATAGTGTTGTGGAGGGTACTATCCTGTATATGTCCTGGTGACATAGTGAAGGTTATGTTGAGGAGGGTAGTATCCTGTATATATCCTGGTGACATAGTGTTGTGGAGGGTAGTATCCTGTATATGTCCTGGTGACATAGTGTTGTAGAGGGTAGTATCCTGTATATGTCCTGGTTACATATTGTTGCGGAGGGTAGTATCCTGTATATGTCCTGGTGACATAGTGAAGGTTATGTTGTGGAGGGTAGTATCCCGTATATGTCCTGGTGACATAGTGTTGTGGAGGGTAGTATCCTGTATATGTCCTGGTGACATAGTGTTGTGGAGGGTAGTATCCTGTATATGTCCTGGTGACATAGTGACGGTTATGTTGTAGAGGGTAACATCCTGTATATGTCCTGGTGACATAGTGTTGTGGAGGGTAGTATCCTGTATATGTCCTGGTGACATAGTGTTGTGGAGGGTAGTATCCTGTATATGTCCTGGTGACATAGTGTTGTGGAGGGTAGTATCCTGTATATGTCCTGGTGACATAGTGTTGTGGAGGGTATTATCCTGTATATGTCCTGGTGACATAGTGTTGTGGAGGGTTGTATCTTGTATATGTCCTGGTGACATAGTGTTGTGGAGGGTAGTATCCTGTATATGTCCTGGTGACATAGTGTTGTGGAGGGTAGTATCCTGTATATGTCCTGGTGACATAGTGAAGGTTATGTTGTGGAGGGTAGTATCCTGTATATGTCCTGGTGACATAGTGTTGTGGAGGGTAGTATCCTGTATATGTCCTGGTGACATAGTGTTGTAGTGGGTAGAATCATGTATATGTATTGGTGACATAGTGAAGGTTATGTTGTGGAGGGTAGTGTCCTGTATATGTCCTTGCCAAGAAATCCAAATTTATCAAACTCTAAATCTACATTTTTATAAAAACATGCAAATAAATGTGGGAGCTCAGGACCTCTCATGACAACTCTCTCTATCTCTCAATTCAATTCAATTTGCTTTATTGGCATGAAGTAACAATGTACATATTGCCAAAGCTTACTTTGGAGATTTACAATATTAACATAATATTATGTTAACAATATTAACACAACATTATTAACACAACCCACAGTTCTCAGCGTCCTCCCCCAACAGGACGGGTAGCCTACTCTCTGTAACCCACAGCTCTGTGCGTCCTCCCCCAACAGGACGGGTAGCCTACTCTCTGTAACCCACAGCTCTGTGCGTCCTCCCCCAACAGGACGGGTAGCCTACTCTCTGTAACCCACAGCTCTGTGCGTCCTCCCCCAACAGGACGGGTAGCCTACTCTCTGTAACCCACAGCTCTGTGCGTCCTCCCCCAACAGGACGGGTAGCCTACTCTCTGTAACCCACAGTTCTCAGCGTCCTCCTCCAACAGGACGGGTAGCCTACTCTCTGTAACCCACAGTTCTCAGCGTCCTCCTCCAACAGGACGGGTAGCCTACTCTCTGTAACCCACAGTTCTCAGCGTCCTCCTCCAACAGGACGGGTAGCCTACTCTCTGTAACCCACAGTTCTCTGCGTCCTCCCCCAACAGGACGGGTAGCCTACTCTCTGTAACCCACAGCTCTGTGCGTCCTCCCCCAACAGGACGGGTAGCCTACTCTCTGTAACCCACAGTTCTCAGCGTCCTCCCCCAACAGGACGGGTAGCCTACTCTCTGTAACCCACAGTTCTCAGCGTCCTCCCCCAACAGGACGGGTAGCCTACTCTCTGTAACCCACAGCTCTCTGCGTCCTCCCCCAACAGGACGGGTAGCCTACTCTCTGTAACCCACAGTTCTCTGTGCGTCCTCCCCCAACAGGACGGGTAGCCTACTCTCTGTAACCCACAGTTCTCAGCGTCCTCCCCCAACAGGACGGGTAGCCTACTCTCTGTAACCCACAGCTCTGTGCGTCCTCCCCCAACAGGACGGGTAGCCTACTCTCTGTAACCCACAGTTCTCAGCGTCCTCCCCCAACAGGACGGGTAGCCTACTCTCTGTAACCCACAGTTCTCAGCGTCCTCCCCCAACAGGACGGGTAGCCTACTCTCTGTAACCCACAGCTCTGTGCGTCCTTCCCCAAAAGGACGGGTAGCCTACTCTCTGTAACCCACAGCTCTGTGCGTCCTTCCCCAAAAGGACGGGTAGCCTACTCTCTGTAACGACAGTTGTCAGGAATGGACCAAGGTGCAGCGGGTTGAGTGCTCATAATTAATTTTAATGAAACACTTACACAAACAAAACAAAACGATGGACGACGAATACAGACTTGACGGCTAAAGACAGCAATTCAAGTGACAACCTCCCACCAATTACAAACACAAACACACCCTAATATATAGGACTCTCAATCAAAGGCAACTAGACAACACCTGCCTTCAATTGAGAGTCCACACCCCAATTAACTAAACATAGAAACAGACTAACTAGTAAGACTAACAGAGCAGTGACCAAAAAACCCCGGAATACATAAATCCACTACCCTCTACATAATACACACACCCCGAACCACATAAACCAAATACCCTCTGCCACGTCCTGACCAGCCTACACTAACAGAATAACCCTCATACTGGTCAGAACGTGACACTCTCATCAGAGAGGTCTTTGAAACCTTGAATAAGGGTTTCAAATTTGGGGAAATGACACTCTCTAATTGTTTTATATTTTTGACATTTTGTCAGGAAATGCAGCTCCGTCTCAGGTTCTGCTGTTGTGCAGTGGTTGCACAGCCTTTCCTCTACAGGGAGCCAGGTTTTCCTGTGTCTACCCTTCTCAATGGCAAGGCTGTGCTCACTGAGCCTGTACTTTGTCAAGGTTTTTCTAGGGTTTTGATAAGTAACCATGGTCAAATAGTTTGCCACAGTATACGCTCTCTCTCTTTCTTTCTCTCTTTCTTTCTCTCTTCCTCTCTCTCTCTTTCTCTCTCTCATCTAATAACTAATGTAGTCTAACAGTAGAAGATGGCATGGTGACATTGTGTTCTTTATTCGAGTATAGTGCTTTAAGGAGAATAGGGCTCATGGGATCATGGAGATGATACATGGATGACATGAGGGAGGGAGGGAGTCTGACTTTTAATTTGTGTCTGACTCTATTTCCCCCAATCTCTCCATCTCTCTATTCCTCCATCTATCCATCCCTCCATCTCTCTACCTCTCCATCCCTCCATCCCTCCATCTCGCCATCCCCCATCTCTCCATCCCTCCATCCTTCTATATCTCCATCTCTCTATCCTTCCATCTCTCATCCCTCCATCCCTGTACCTCTCCATCCCTGTACCTCTCTACCCCTCCATCCCTCCATCTCTCCATCCCTCCATCTCTCCATCCCTCCATCCCTCTACCCCTCCACCCCTCCATCTCTCTATCCCTCCATCCCTCCATCCCTCCATCCCTCCACCTCTCCATCCCTCTACCCCTCCACCCCTCCATCCCTCCATCCCTCTACCCCTCCATCCCTCTATCCCTCTACCCTCTACCCTCCATCTCTACATCCCTCCATCTCTCCATCCCTCTACCCCTCCACCACTCCATCTCTCCATCTCTCCATCCCTCCACCTCTCCACCCCTCCATCCCTCTACCCCTCCATCCCTCCATCCTTCCACCTCTCCACCCCTCCATCCCTCTACCCCTCCATCCCTCCATCCCTCCACCTCTCCATCCCTCCATCCCTCCATCTCTCCATCTCTCCATCCCTCCATTCATCCTTCCCTCCACCTCTCCACCTCTCCATCCCTAAATCTCTCCATTCCTCCATCTCTCCATCCCTCCATCTCTCCATTCCTCCACTTCTCCATCCCTCCATCCCTCCACCTCTCTCAGGAGCTGGTGTGGGTACGACCATCCAGAGCGGCGAGCAGACCGTCATCACTGTGAATGCGAAGGCTGCTGGAAAAGGAAAGGTGAAGATGAACAGATGTTGGCATCATAGAAAGATTCTGTTTCTTCTATTTGTTTGGTTTAGGGGTTAGGGTTAGAGTTAGGATTAGGGTTTAGGGTCAGAGTTAGAGTTAGGGTCAGGGTCAGGGTCTCTCCACTCCCTCCTCTCTCTCCTCTCTAGGTGACGTGCCTCTCCACCCCTCCCTCCTCTCTCTTCTCTAGGTGACGTGCCTCTCCACCCCTCCTCTCTCTCCTCTCTAGGTGACGTGCCTCTCCACTCCCTCCCTCCTCTCTCTCCTCTCTAGGTGACGTAACTCTCCACTCCCTCCCTCCTCTCTCTCCTCTCTAGGTGACGTGCCTCTCCCCTCCCTCCTCTCTCCTCTCTAGGTGACGTGCCTCTCCACTCCCTCCCTCCTCTCTCTCACCTCTCTAGGTGACGTGCCTCTCCACCCCTCCTCTCTCTCCTCTCTAGGTGACGTGCCTCTCCACTCCCTCCCTCCTCTCTCTCCTCTCTAGGTGAAGTGCCTCTCCACTCCCTCCCTCCTCTCTCCTCTCTAGGTGACGTGCCTCTCCACTCCCTCCCTCCTCTCTCCTCTCTAGGTGACGTGCCTCTCCACCCCTCCCTCCCTCTCTCTCTTCTCCTCTCCCTCCCTCCTCTCTCTCCTCTCTAGGTGACGTGCCTCTCCCCTCCCTCCCTCCTCTCTCTCCTCTCTAGGTGACGTGCCTCTCCACTCCCTCCCTCCTCTCCCTCCTCTCTAGGGGACGTGCCTCTCCACTCCCTCCCTCCTCTCTCTCCTCTCTAGGTGACGTGCCTCTCCCCTCCCTCCCTCCTTTCTCTCCTCTCTAGGTGACGTGCCTCTCCCCTCCCTCCCTCCTCTCTCTCCTCTCTAGGTGACGTGCCTCTCCACTCCCTCCCTCCTCTCTCTCCTCTCTAGGTGACGTTCCTCTCCCTCCTCTCTAGGTGACGTGCCTCTCCTCTCCACTCCCTCCCTCCTCTCTCTCCTCTCTAGGTGACATGCCTCTCCACTCCCTCCCTCCTCTCTCTCCTCTCTAGGTGACGTGCCTCTCCCCTCCCTCCTCTCCCTCCTCTCTAGGTGACGTGCCTCTCCACTCCACTCCCTCCTCTCTCTCCTCTCTAGGTGACGTGCCTCTTCTCTCCACTCCCTCCCTCCTCTCTCTCCTCTCTAGGTGACGTGCCTCTCCACTCCCTCTCTCCTCTCTGTCCTCTCTAGGTGACATGCCTCTCCACTCCCGCCCTCCTCTCCGTCCTCTCTATGTGACATGCCTCTCCACTCCCTCCCTCCTCTCTCTCCTCTCTAGGGGACGTGCCTCTCCCCTCCCTCCCTCCCTCCTCTCTCTCCTCTCTAGGGGACGTGCTTCTCCACTCCCTCCCTCCTCTCTCCTCTCTAGGTGACGTGACTCTCCCCTCCCTCCCTCCTCTCTCTCCTCTCTAGGTGACGTGCCTCTTCCCTCCCTCCCTCCTCTCTCTCCTCTCTAGGTGACGTGCCTCTCCCCTCCCTCCCTCCTCTCTCTCCTCTCTAGGTGACGTGCCTCTCCCCTCCCTCCCTCCTCTCTCTCCTCTCTAGGTGACGTGCCTCTCCACTCCCTCCCTCCTCTCTCTCCTCTCTAGGTGACGTGCCTCTCCACTCCCTCCCTCCTCTCCCTCCTCTCTAGGTGACGTGCCTCTCCACTCCCTCCCTCCTCTCTCTCCTCTCTAGGTGACGTAACTCTCCACTCCCTCCCTCCTCTCTCTCCTCTCTAGGTGACGTGCCTCTCCACTCCCTCCCTCCTCTCTCCTCTCTAGGTGACGTGCCTCTCCACTCCCTCCCTCCTCTCTCTCGCCTCTCTAGGTGACGTGCCTCTCCACCCCTCCTCTCTCTCCTCTCTAGGTGACGTGCCTCCCCACTCCCTCCCTCCTCTCTCTCCTCTCTAGGTGACGTGCCTCTCCACTCCCTCCCTCCTCTCTCTCCTCTCTAGGTGAAGTGCCTCTCCACTCCCTCCCTCCTCTCTCCTCTCTAGGTGACGTGCCTCTCCACTCCCTCCCTCCTCTCTCCTCTCTAGGTGACGTGCCTCTCCACCCCTCCCTCCCTCCCTCCCTCCCTCTCTCTCTTCTCCTCTCCCTCCCTCCTCTCTCTCCTCTCTAGGTGACGTGCCTCTCCCCTCCCTCCCTCCTCTCTCTCCTCTCTAGGTGACGTGCCTCTCCACTCCCTCCCTCCTCTCCCTCCTCTCTAGGGGACGTGCCTCTCCACTCCCTCCCTCCTCTCTCTCCTCTCTAGGTGACGTGCCTCTCCCCTCCCTCCCTCCTCTCTCTCCTCTCTAGGTGACGTGCCTCTCCCCTCCCTCCCTCCTCTCTCTCCTCTCTAGGTGACGTGCCTCTCCACTCCCTCCCTCATCTCTCTCCTCTCTAGGTGACGTTCCTCTCCCTCATCTCTAGGTGACGTGCCTCTCCTCTCCACTCCCTCCCTCCTCTCTCTCCTCTCTAGGTGACGTTCCTCTCCACTCCCTCCCTCCTCTCTCTCCTCTCTAGGTGACGTGCCTCTCCCCTCCCTCCTCTCCCTCCTCTCTAGGTGACGTACCTCTCCACTCCACTCCCTCCTCTCTCTCCTCTCTAGGTGACGTGCCTCTCCTCTCCACTCCCTCCCTCCTCTCTCTCCTCTCTAGGTGACGTGCCTCTCCACTCCCTCTCTACTCTCTCTCCTCTCTAGGTGACATGCCTCTCCACTCCCGCCCTCCTCTCCCTCCTCTCTATGTGACATGCCTCTCCACTCCCTCCCTCCTCTCTCTCCTCTCTAGGGGACGTGCCTCTCCCCTCCCTCCCTCCTCTCTCTCCTCTCTAGGGGACGTGCCTCTCCACTCCCTCCCTCCTCTCTCCTCTCTAGGTGACGTGACTCTCCCCTCCCTCCCTCCTCTCTCTCCTCTCTAGGTGACGTGCCTCTCCCCTCCCTCCCTCCTCTCTCTCCTCTCTAGGTGACGTGCCTCTCCCCTCCCTACCTCCTCTCTCTCCTCTCTAGGTGACGTGCCTCTCCCCTCCCTCCCTCCTCTCTCTCCTCTCTAGGTGACGTGCCTCTCCACTCCCTCCCTCCTCTCTCTCCTCTCTAGGTGACGTGCCTCTCCACTCCCTCCCTCCTCTCCCTCCTCTCTAGGTGACGTGCCTCTCCTCTCCACTCCCTCCCTCCTCTCTCTCCTCTCTAGGTGACGTGCCTCTCCACTCCCTCCCTCCTCTCTCTCCTCTCTAGGTGACGTGCCTCTCCCCTCCCTCCTCTCCCTCCTCTCTAGGTGACGTGCCTCTCCACTCCCTCCCTCCTCTCTCTCCTCTCTAGGTGACGTGCCTCTCCTCTCCACTCCCTCCCTCCTCTCTCTCCTCTCTAGGTGACGTGCCTCTCCACTCCCTCTCTCCTCTCTCTCCTCTCTAGGTGACATGCCTCTCCACTCCCTCCCTCCTCTCCCTCCTCTCTATGTGACATGCCTCTCCACTCCCTCCCTCCTCTCTCTCCTCTCTAGGGGACGTGCCTCTCCCCTCCCTCCCTCCTCTCTCTCCTCTCTAGGGGACGTGCCTCTCCACTCCCTCCCTCCTCTCTCCTCTCTAGGTGACGTGACTCTCCCCTCCCTCCCTCCTCTCTCTCCTCTCTAGGTGACGTGCCTCTCCCCTCCCTCCCTCCTCTCTCTCCTCTCTAGGTGACGTGCCTCTCCACTCCCTCCCTCCTCTCCCTCCTCTCTAGGTGACATGCCTCTCCACTCCCTCCCTCCTCTCTCTCCTCTCTAGGTGACGTGCCTCTCCCCTCCCTCCCTCCTCTCTCTCCTCTCTAGGTGACGTGCCTCTCCACTCCCTCCCTCCTCTCTCTCCTCTCTAGGTGACGTGCCTCTCCACTCCCTCCCTCCTCTCCCTCCTCTCTAGGTGAAGTGCCTCTCCTCTCCACTCCCTCCCTCCTCTCTCTCCTCTCTAGGTGACGTGCCTCTCCACTCCCTCTCTCCTCTCCCTCCTCTCTATGTGACATGCCTCTCCACTCCCTCCCTCCTCTCTCTCCTCTCTAGGGGACGTGCCTCTCCCCTCCCTCCCTCCTCTCTCTCCTCTCTAGGTGACGTGCCTCTCCCCTCCTCTCCCTCCTCTCTCTCCTCTCTAGGTGACGTGCCTCTCCTCTCCCTCCCTCCTCTCTCTCCTCTCTAGGTGACGTGCCTCTCCTCTCCCTCCCTACTCTCTCTCCTCTCTAGGTGACGTGCCTCTCCACTCCCTCCCTCCTCTCTCTCCTCTCTAGGTGACGTGCCTCTCCCCTCCCTCCTCTCCCTCCTCTCTACGTGACGTGCCTCTCCCCTCCCTCCCTCCTCTCTCTCCTCTCTAGGTGACGTGCCTCTCCCCTCCCTCCTCTCTCCTCTCTAGGTGACGTGCCTCTCCTCTCCCTCCCTCCTCTCTCTCCTCTCTAGGTGACATGCCTCTCCACTCCCTCCTCTCTCTCTCCTCTCTAGGTGACGTGCCTCTCCCCTCCCTCCTCTCTCTCCTCTCTAGGTGACGTGCAGTGTGTGTACCCCAGAAGGGGTGGAGTTAGATGTAGACGTGGTGGAGAAGGAGGATGGAACCTTTGATATCTTCTACACCGCCCCCCAGCCTGGAGATTACTGCATCTGCGTTCGCTTTGGAGGGGAACTCATCCCCAACAGCCCCTTCCTGGTCACGGTACGTAACTCATCCCCAACAGCCCCTTCCTGGTACGTAACTCATCCCCAACAGCCCCTTCTTGGTACGTAACTCATCCCCAACAGCCCCTTCCTGGTACGGAACTCATCCCCAACAGCCCCTTCCTGGTACGGAACTCATCCCCAACAGCCCCTTCCTGGTACGGAACTCATCCCTAACAGCCCCTTCCTGGTACGGAACTCATCCCCAACAGCCCCTTCCTGGTACGGAACTCATCCCCAACAGCCCCTTCCTGGTACGGAACTCATCCCCAACAGCCACTTCCTGGTACGTAACTCATCCCCAACAGCCCCTTCCTGGTACGGAACTCATCCCCAACAGCCCCTTCCTGGTACGGAACTCATCCCCAACAGCCCCTTCCTGGTACGTAACTCATCCCTAACAGCCCCTTCCTGGTACGTAACTCATCCCCAACAGCCCCTTCCTGGTACGTAACTCATCCCCAACAGCCCCTTCCTGGTACGTAACTCATCCCCAACAGCCCCTTCCTGGTACGGAACTCATCCCCAACAGCCCCTTCCTGGTACGTAACTCATCCCCAACAGCCCCTTCCTGGTACGTAACTCATCCCCAACAGCCCCTTCCTGGTACGTAACTCATCCCCAACAGCCCCTTCCTGGTACGGAACTCATCCCCAACAGCCCCTTCCTGGTACAGAACTCATCCCTAACAGCCCCTTCCTGGTACGGAACTCATCCCCAACAGCCCCTTCCTGGTACGGAACTCATCCCTAACAGCCCCTTCCTGGTACGTAACTCATCCCCAACAGCCCCTTCCTGGTACGGAACTCATCCCTAACAGCCCCTTCCTGTTCACGGTACGGAACTCATCCCCAACAGCCCCTTCCTGGTACGGAACTCATCCCCAACAGCCCCTTCCTGGTACGGAACTCATCCCCAACAGCCCCTTCCTGGTACGGAACTCATCCCCAACAGCCCCTTCCTGGTACGGAACTCATCCCCAACAGCCCCTTCCTGGTACGGAACTCATCCCCAACAGCCCCTTCCTGGTACGTAACTCATCCCCAACAGCCCCTTCCTGGTACGGAACTCATCCCCAACAGCCCCTTCCTGGTACGTAACTCATCCCTAACAGCCCCTTCCTGGTACGGAACTCATCCCCAACAGCCCCTTCCTGGTACGTAACTCATCCCTAACAGCCCCTTCCTGGTACGTAACTCATCCCCAACAGCCCCTTCCTGGTACGGAACTCATCCCCAACAGCCCCTTCCTGGTACGGAACTCATCCCCAACAGCCCCTTCCTGGTACGGAACTCATCCCTAACAGCCCCTTCCTGGTACGTAACTCATCCCCAACAGCCCCTTCCTGGTACGGAACTCATCCCCAACAGCCCCTTCCTGGTACGGAACTCATCCCCAACAGCCCCTTCCTGGTACGTAACTCATCCCCAACAGCCCCTTCCTGGTACGGAACTCATCCCCAACAGCCCCTTCCTGGTACGGAACTCATCCCTAACAGCCCCTTCCTGGTACGGAACTCATCCCCAACAGCCCCTTCCTGGTACGGAACTCATCCCTAACAGCCCCTTCCTGGTACGTAACTCATCCCCAACAGCCCCTTCCTGGTACGGAACTCATCCCTAACAGCCCCTTCCTGTTCACGGTACGTAACTCATCCCCAACAGCCCCTTCCTGGTACGTAACTCATCCCCAACAGCCCTTCCTGGTACGTAACTCATCCCTAACAGCCCCTTCCTGGTACGGAACTCATCCCTAACAGCCCCTTCCTGGTACGTAACTCATCCCTAACAGCCCCTTCCTGGTACGGAACTCATCCCCAACAGCCCCTTCCTGGTACGGAACTCATCCCTAACAGCCCCTTCCTGGTACGTAACTCATCCCCAACAGCCCCTTCCTGGTACGGAACTCATCCCTAACAGCCCCTTCCTGTTCACGGTACGTAACTCATCCCCAACAGCCCCTTCCTGGTACGTAACTCATCCCCAACAGCCCCTTCCTGGTACGTAACTCATCCCTAACAGCCCCTTCCTGGTACGGAACTCATCCCTAACAGCCCCTTCCTGGTACGTAACTCATCCCTAACAGCCCCTTCCTGGTACGTAACTCATCCCTAACAGCCCCTTCCTGGTACGGAACTCATCCCCAACAGCCCCTTCCTGGTACGTAACTCATCCCCAACAGCCCCTTCCTGGTACGTAACTCATCCCCAACAGCCCCTTCCTGGTACGTAACTCATCCCCAACAGCCCCTTCCTGGTACGTAACTCATCCCCAACAGCCCCTTCCTGGTACGTAACTCATCCCTAACAGCCCCTTCCTGTTCACGGTACGGAACTCATCCCCAACAGCCCCTTCCTGGTACGTAACTCATCCCCAACAGCCCCTTCCTGGTACGGAACTCATCCCCAACAGCCCCTTCCTGTTCACGGTACGGAACTCATCCCCAACAGCCCCTTCCTGTTCACGGTACGGAACTCATCAAACTAATAAAAATAAATAACCGGGATAAATACCTCATTAAAATCCCTGGGTTAAATACCTGGGTTAAACATCCGGGTTAAATCCCTGGGTTAAACATCCGGGTTAAATACCTGGGTTAAATCCAAGGGTTAAATGTCCGGGTTAAATCCCTGGGTTAAATATCCGGGTTAAATCCCTGGGTTAAATACCCGGGTTAAACATCCGGGTTAAACATCCGGGTTAAATCCCTGGGTTAAATACCCGGGTTAAACATCCGGGTTAAACATCCGGGTTAAATCCCTAGGTTAAATACAAGGGTTAAACATCCGGGTTAAATACCTGGGTTAAATCCAATGGTTAAATACCTGGGTTAAATCCAAGGGTTAAATACCCAGGTTAAATACCTGGGTTAAATCCAAGGGTTAAATACCCAGGTTAAATACCTGGGTTAAATCCAAGGGTTAAATACCCAGTTTGAATATATAGGTTAATACCAGTGTCAAAAACCCGGGTGAAATACCCAGGTTAAACATGTAGGTTAAATCCTGGGTTAAATCCCTGGGTTAAATACCTGGGTTAAATACCTGGGTTAAATACCTGGGTTAAATACCTGGATTTAAGAAACGGGTTAAATACCTGGGTTAAATACCCTGGTGAAATGCATTTGTCAAATTCTTTACAACTGTACTTCCAAATACATTTTTATTTTGAACTAATTGGTCTTTTCAAATTCAATATATCTGATTACTTACCTCGAATGTATGTGTAAATAGTTAATATATTGGCAATAGTATTTGAACACAGATTTTAAAACCTGTGGTCAATGCAGGTGTGTGTGAGTCTTTGATTGGTTAATGAGACCTCTTGGCCCGCCCTCTCTCTACAGCAGCTGCTCATTGGACTGTCCAGAAACACAGAGCTCGTCAGTCTAGTGGAGGTGACAATAACGTTGCAGATAGAAATGTAACCAATAGATCTGACACCTTTCTGACAGACAATCATGTCTGTTCTAGACTACACATTTCTATATGAACATTGTGTAATATTGAGCCCTCGTAAAACTCCAGAGCCTAGTCAAACAAACACACATCTCTTCTATTCCTCTCCTCTCCCCTCCTTACCTCTCCTCGTTTTATCCCTCTCTCCTCTTCCCTCCCTCCCTCCTCTCCTCCCTCCCCTTATCCCTCCTTATCTGCTCCCCTCCTTACCTCTCCTCGTTTTATCCCTCTCTCCTCTCCTCTCCTCTCCTCTCCTCTCCTCTCCTCTCCTCTCCTCTCCTCTCCTCTCCTCTCCTCTCCTCTCCTCTCCTCTCCCCTCCCCTCCTCTCCTCTCCCTCCTTACCTCTCCTCGTTTTATCCCTCTCTCCTCTTCCCTCCCTCCTTCCTCTCCTCCCTCCCCTTA
>NC_138305.1:114520000-114527500 GCF_965601325.2 Salmo salar
CGTGAAGCAGGTTAGTCATGGTGTGTGTTTGGTGAGTTCGTCATCGACGTGAAGCAGGTTAGTCATGGTGTGTGTTTGGTGAGTTCATCATCGACACGAAGCAGGTCAGTGATGGTGTGTGTTTGGTGAGTTCGTCATCGACACACTCCAGTAATGGGCTCAATGGGCTCCATGGGAAATCAGGAAACTAGGCGTATGTCGCAAGTCACAACTTCACAGGAGAGCTGTTTGTTTGAACGTAAAAAATGTTTTTTATCAAAATGCGTTTTTTTGGCAGAAATGCCTTTTTGAACATATGAACTTTCATGTGGCTTAATATCAAACTTGTATGCCATCTGTAAATATGAATAAAATTGTTAAATTACGAGCCTAGTTGGTTTAGCCACAGAAAAAGTGAGCAACCTTCCCGTTAGCCATGATTGGCTGAGATAATGAGTGGGCTGGACATGCCGAGAGATGAGTTTGGATTGGTCTGCCATATAGCATGCATCTGTCTATTGGAGCTGGTCAGTATGTTTAGGTAATCGTGTCGAACGCGGCTTTTTTTAATGTATCGTGTAGTAAAACTGCATAAACCTAATGTCAAGTTAAAGTGTACTGTTAGCTAGCTAACGTTAGCTGGCTGGCTCGCTAGCTAATATTATGTGTATGCTCTCCACTTTCTGGAGGACTGTGTTTTGAAATAAGTGGAATTCGAGTATGATAGCTAAGGAGATGGAGAAAACACCAGTCTGGATTACATCCTCAAACTAAGGGCAACCATGCATGGCATCAGACAGGAGACGCGTCAAACCATGATGTATACTGGTAATATAGTCAAGCTAGCTACATTGTCAGATATTACACGTTTCTAATTTTGACAGAAAGTGGTTTCATTTCAAGTGTACTGTTAGCTAGCTAATGTTAGCTTGCTGGGTTCCTAGCTAACGTTATGTGTACGATCTTACTCTTCGTATCTCAGACACATTTGCTTGACTAGTTAAAGCCATTGAACCTGGTTGGTTAGCTACTTGCAGATTCATGCAGGGTAGTAACATCATGAGTTGTGATTATGGTCCATTGTTTAGCTAGCTAGCTACATTGTCAGATATTACACGTCTTAACAGCTAGCTAGCTAGCTACATGTCTTAACAAAAGACTCCACTCTAATTTTGACAAAGTATTTTCATTTCAAGTTAGTGTACTGTTAGCTAACTAGCTAACGCTAGCTGTCTGGCTCGCTAACTGACGTTAGTCATGCATTGGGATTCATTGTTTACCTAGCTAGCTATCTAGCTACATTTCTTAACAAAAGACTCTCGTCTTACTGTGCCAGAGCGCAGAATAACTGATACATTTTTGAACGCTCAGCACCCGTTGAATATGTCCGGTGTCAATAAACATCAGCAAAAAAGCGTAATTAAATTGTTGCCAGCAGCAGAGTTACAGTCTCCTACGCTCTGGATAACATAAACACAGCCTAACCGAGTATAATGGTCAGAGTGGGGTGTTCTCTCATTTGTGCCTGGAAGTAGCTAGCCAATGTTAGCCAGTTAGCTTGGGTGCTTGACCTTTGTTGTGAGGTCAGAGCTTTCGGAACAACCCTACTTATTGGCCAGAGCGTCCAATGTGCGCTCTGAACGCGAAACACTCTGAATTTACGAACGGACAATCTGACAGCACAGTTGCAGTCACCAACACTCTGGATAACATAACAGCCTAGCCAGCTCTGCTAGGGCGAGTAATCTTCTGTGATCTGTTCTCTCTCTCTTAGATGTCTGGAAGTAGCTAGCAAGTTAGTACAGAACGGTCAGATCAACCCTTATTAAAGAGATGGGTGGGGCTAAGGCTTAAGAGAGTGTGAACAATGCTGATTGGGTGGAGACAAAGGGCTCTCCAATATTAATACCAACTCAATTTCAGGAAGGTGTTCCTAATGTTTGGTATACTCAATGTATATATATGCATTATAAGAAAAAGCAAAGTAGAATAGAATACCTACATTCCCACAAAAATGCTTGAACATTTAATTATTTGTCAGTGCCAGTTACAATGTTTTTATGTGCTAAAATTCAGTCAATATCTACTGGATAATATATCAAATAAATAAAAAATAAAAGTTTGGAATATCTTCATCCATTGTCCAACTGTTGCATTTTACAGAATTCTATTATTAACCTTTTAACAATTTTGACGACCGTTGCAACTTTAATTATTTCATACTTCATTTGTCTTTTGTTTCATGATTTATTTATTCATTTTATTGTATTATTGTTAACACTCTACCTATTGGCTGATGCAATCAAACTTGGGATTAATAAAGTTTCTATCTTAGTCTGTTATTTTATCTTATCTTGAAGTGTGTTGAGATTTTGACTTTCACTTTAGATGAAGTTTGATATGCTTTAGGCTATGGGGGTCTGAGTCTATCCACTGAGGGCCCCAGTAAGGTGGACATTAACACTGTGTGTCTGTGTGTGTGTGTAGGCTATGGGGGTCTGAGTCTGTCCACTGAGGGCCCCAGTAAGGTGGACATTAACACTGTGTGTCTGTGTGTGTGTGTAGGCTATGGGGGTCTGAGTCTGTCCATCGAGGGCCCCAGTAAGGTGGACATTAACACTGTGTGTCTGTGTGTGTGTGTGTAGGCTATGGGAGTCTGAGTCTGTCCACTGAGGGCCCCAGTAAGGTGGACATTAACACTGTGTGTCTGTGTGTGTGTGTGTAGGCTATGGGAGTCTGAGTCTGTCCACTGAGGGCCCCAGTAAGGTGGACATTAACACTGTGTGTCTGTGTCTGTGTCTGTGTGTAGGCAATGAGGGTCTGAGTCTGTCCACCGAGGGCCCCAGTAAGGTGAACATTAACACTGTGTGTCTGTGTGTAGGCTATGGGAGTCTGAGTCTGTCCACTGAGGGCCCCAGTAAGGTGGACATTAACACTGTGTGTCTGTGTGTGTGTGTAGGCTATGGGGGTCTGAGTCTGTCCACTGAGGGCCCCAGTAAGGTGGACATTAACACTGTGTGTCTGTGTGTGTGTGTAGGCTATGGGGGTCTGAGTCTGTCCATCGAGGGCCCCAGTAAGGTGGACATTAACACTGAGGACCAGGAGGACGGCACCTGTAAGGTCAGCTACTGCCCCACTGAACCAGGAAACTACATCATCAACATCAAGTTCGCCGACCAGCACGTACCAGGTAGTATATAATAATATAGTACATAGTAAAGCCGTCTGTCGATTCTTTTGAATAACATTATAAATTGTGTATCTGAACAATTTAAATAAGTGTGTATATGTGTGTGTGTGTGTGTGTGTGTGTGTGTGTGTGTGTGTGTGTGTGTGTGTGTGTGTGTGTGTGTGTGTGTGTGTGTGTGTGTGTGTGTGTGTGTGTGTGTGTGTGTGTGTGTGTAGGGAGTGCGTTCACGGTGAAGGTGACGGGAGAAGGGAGGATGAAGGAGAGTATCACCAGGAAGACGAGAGCAGCGTTTGTTGCTAACATCGGCAGCCAGTGTGACCTCAGCCTCAAGATCCCAGGTACCCTCTCCTACCATCCAGGAGATCCCAGGTACCCTCTCCTACCATCCAGGAGATCCCAGGTACCCTCTCCTACCATCCAGGAGATCCCAGGTACCCTCTCCTACCATCCAGGAGATCCCAGGTATCCTCTCCTACCATCCAGGAGATCCCAGGTACCCTCTCCTACCATCCAGGAGATCCCAGGTACCCTCTCCTACCATCCAGGAGATCCCAGGTATCCTCTCCTACCATCCAGGAGATCCCAGGTACCCTCTCCTACCATCCAGGAGATCCCAGGTACCCTCTCCTACCATCCAGGAGATCCCAGGTACCCTCTCCTACCATCCAGGAGATCCCAGGTACCCTCTCCTACCATCCAGGAGATCCCAGGTATCCTCTCCTACCATCCAGGAGATCCCAGGTACCCTCTCCTACCATCCAGGAGATCCCAGGTACCCAGGAGATCCCAGGTACCCTCTCCTACCATCCAGGAGATCCCAGGTATCCTCTCCTACCATCCAGGAGATCCCAGGTATCCTCTCCTACCATCCAGGAGATCCCAGGTATCCTCTCCTACCATCCAGGAGATCCCAGGTACCCTCTCCTACCATCCAGGAGATCCCAGGTATCCTCTCCTACCATCCAGGAGATCCCAGGTATCCTCTCCTACCATCCAGGAGATCCCAGGTACCCTCTCCTACCATCCAGGAGATCCCAGGTACCCAGGAGATCCCAGGTACCCTCTCCTACCATCCAGGAGATCCCAGGTACCCTCTCCTACCATCCAGGAGATCCCAGGTACCCAGGAGATCCCAGGTACCCTCTCCTACCATCCAGGAGATCCCAGGTACCCTCTCCTACCATCCAGGAGATCCCAGGTACCCTCTCCTACCATCCAGGAGATCCCAGGTACCCTCTCCTACCATCCAGGAGATCCCAGGTATCCTCTCCTACCATCCAGGAGATCCCAGGTACCCTCTCCTACCATCCAGGAGATCCCAGGTACCCCCTCCTACCATCCAGGAGATCCCAGGTATCCTCTCCTACCATCCAGGAGATCCCAGGTACTCTCTCCTACCATCCAGGAGATCCCAGGTACCCTCTCCTACCATCCAGGAGATCCCAGGTACCCAGGAGATCCCAGGTATCCTCTCCTACCATCCAGGAGATCCCAGGTATCCTCTCCTACCATCCAGGAGATCCCAGGTACCCTCTCCTACCATCCAGGAGATCCCAGGTACCCTCTCCTACCATCCAGGAGATCCCAGGTACCCTCTCCTACCATCCAGGAGATCCCAGGTATCCTCTCCTACCATCCAGGAGATCCCAGGTACCCTCTCCTACCATCCAGGAGATCCCAGGTATCCTCTCCTACCATCCAGGAGATCCCAGGTACCCTCTCCTACCATCCAGGAGATCCCAGGTACCCTCTCCTACCATCCAGGAGATCCCAGGTACCCTCTCCTACCATCCAGGAGATCCCAGGTATCCTCTCCTACCATCCAGGAGATCCCAGGTACCCTCTCCTACCATCCAGGAGATCCCAGGTATCCTCTCCTACCATCCAGGAGATCCCAGGTACCCTCTCCTACCATCCAGGAGATCCCAGGTACCCTCTCCTACCATCCAGGAGATCCCAGGTACCCTCTCCTACCATCCAGGAGATCCCAGGTATCCTCTCCTACCATCCAGGAGATCCCAGGTACCCTCTCCTACCATCCAGGAGATCCCAGGTATCCTCTCCTACCATCCAGGAGATCCCAGGTACCCTCTCCTACCATCCAGGAGATCCCAGGGGGGGATTCCAATTTACTGGATAGCAAAAATAGTGATGTAGGATCATTCTCCAGTATCATGCTTAATGAAGGGATGACAGAGCTCTGCTTAATGAAGGGATGACAGAGCTCTGCTAAAGGATGACAGAGCTCTGCTAAAGGATGACAGAGCTCTGCTAAAGGATGACAGAGCTCTGCTAAAGGATGACAGAGCTCTGCTTAATGAAGGGATGACAGAGCTCTGCTAAAGGATGACAGAGCTCTGCTAAAGGATGACAGAGCTCTGCTTAATGAAGGGATGACAGAGCTCTGCTTAATGAAGGGATGACAGAGCTCTGCTAAAGGATGACAGAGCTCTGCTAAAGGATGACAGAGCTCTGCTTAATGAAGGGATGACAGAGCTCTGCTTAATGAAGGGATGACAGAGCTCTGCTTAATGAAGGGATGACAGAGCTCTGATAAAGGATGACAGAGCTCTGCTTAATGAAGGGATGACAGAGCTCTGCTTAATGAAGGGATGACAGAGCTCTGCTAAAGGATGACAGAGCTCTGCTAAAGGATGACAGAGCTCTGCTAAAGGATGACAGAGCTCTGCTTAATGAAGGGATGACAGAGCTCTGCTTAATGAAGGGATGACAGAGCTCTGCTTAATGAAGGGATGACAGAGCTCTGCTTAATGAAGGGATGACAGAGCTCTGCTTAATGAAGGGATGACAGAGCTCTGCTTAATGAAGGGATGACAGAGCTCTGCTTAATGAAGGGATGACAGAGCTCTGCTAAAGGATGACAGAGCTCTGCTTAATTACACCAACAGAAAATACATTTAGCAACAGAATTTGGAGAATGAACAGAGTTCATCTTCTGGACCTGAAATGTGTTAAATACATAAATGAAAAAATGAAAACCTTTTACCAAATGTAGACATAGAGGACAGAGAAAAGCCCCGGTAGAATTGGGGATGCCTTTAACCTGTCTGGGCGAGGTGGGACGCTTGCGTTAATCTAACCACATTGTCCGATTTCAAAAAGGCTTTACAGCGAAAGCAAAACATTAGATTATGTCAGGAGAGTACCCTGCCAAAAATAATCACACAGCCATTTTCAAAGCAAGGATATATGTCACAAAAACCAAAACCACAGCTAAATGCAGCACTAACCTTTGATGATCTTCATCAGATGACACTCCTAGGACATTATGTTATACAATACATGCATGTTTTTTTCAATCAAGTTCATATTTATATCAAAAACCAGCTTTTTACATTAGCATGTGATGTTCAGAACTAGCATACCCACCGCAAACTTCCGGTGAATTTACAACATTACTCAAGATAAACGTTCACAAAATACAGAACAATTATTTTAAGAATTATAGATATAGAACTCCTTTATGCAATCGCGGTGTCAGATTTTAAAATAGCTTTTCGGCAAAAGCACATTTTGCAATATTCTGAGTAGATAGCTCAGCCATCACAGGCTAGCTAATTTGACACCCACCAAGTTTGGGACAACCTAAACTCAGAATTTATATTAGAAAAATTGGGTTACCTTTGCTGTTCTTCGTCAGAATGCACTCCCAGGACTTCTACTTCAACAACAAATGTTGTTTTGGTTCCAAATAATCCATAGTTATATTAAAATACCTCCGTTTTGTTCGTGCGTTCAGGTAACTATCCGAAGGGTGACGCGCGAGTGCATTTCGTGACAAACAATTTCAAAATATTCCATTACCGTACTTCGAAGCATGTCAAACGCTGTTTAAAATCAATTTTTATGCTATTTTTCTCGTAAAATAGCGATAATATTCCAACCGGGCGACGTTGTATTCATTCAAAGGCTGAAAGAAAAAAAAACATATATATCCTCATGAACGCGCATCTCCAGTGTCACTGTCCCCAGCCTGACCACTTACACAATTTCCTGCTGTTCTTCGCCCAGAGACAGGACACACGTCATTCCACTTTCTGGCGCCTTCTGAGAGCCAATGGAAGCCTTAGAAAATGTCACGTTACAGCAGAGATGCTGTATTTTCGATAGAGATGCAACAGAAGGACAACAAATTGTCCGTCTGCTCAGGTCAAGGAGGCTGTTAACCCTGTGTGTGTGTGTGTGTGTGTGTGTGTGTGTGTGTGTGTGTGTGTGTGTGTGTGTGTGTGTGTGTGTGTGTGTGTGTGTGTGTGTGTGTGTGTGTGTGTGTGTGTGTGTGTGTGTGTGTGTGTGTGTGTGTGTGTGTGTGT